>NC_091127.1:4795000-4937500 GCF_040183065.1 Periplaneta americana | reverse complement strand
GCATATCCGAGAATAATCGATACTTGCGGTTTTATAACGGTACAAAGCTGACTCGTTATTGGCTGAACACCTGTAAGCTGAGTTGTCATTGGCTGAAAACACCTGAACTTTAATGAGTAGGTGTACTTTAATGACATGCATTAAAGGACTGCTACCAGGTGTATAATTACTACATTTCGGCATGGTCGAGCATAAAATACTATAATATTTTGTTATGGGAAAAGAAAGCAAAACGCTGAACAAAATGAGCGGTGGCAAGCGTAGTTGATGGCTGTCGCAATGGCGCGAAACGTCGTATTTTTTACCTTATTTTCGGCCATAGTTCTCTCTTATCTAGGCAAGTGGCTCTGATAATAAGTCAACCATCATATCACACGTACAGTACATACGTCAGTACCTTATCACGTGATACTACTGCCGCGTCCTCTGAATGTAACACGCCGGACTACAAATCACCTTTAGTTGGTATGACTGGTGTTAGGTATAAGTGGACCAGGAATGGAATAGACATGGCTTGTTTTGTATCTAAACGGTGACGTCAGCCGGAAATAGTACATATCAAGTTATTTTAGGCATATAGCAATAATGGAATCAGTTGATAAGAACTCAACGTAATAGTAATATTATTATTAATTATATTTAATTACTTTCAAATAAATAAATAAATAAATATTATCAGAACATGGGAGAGGTGATAGTGGGAGGAAGAAGAATAAAGTACATAAGATTTGCTGATGATATGGTGTTGTTAGCAGAGGAGACGATACTAAGATATATGCTACTGGAGCTAAATGACAGCTTGAGCAGTATGGGATGAAGATAAATGCAAACAAGACGAAGACCTTGATCATAGGAACAAAAATAAAAGAAGATAAACTTGAAATACTAAATAAGGCAGTAGAGCAAGTGGACAGCTTCAAATACTTGGCGTGTACTATAAGCAGTAACATGAGCTGCTGCCAGGAAGTCAAAAGGAGGATAGCAATGGCTAAGGAAGCTTTTAATAGAAAAAGAAGCATCTTCTGCGGACCTCTGGAGAAATAACTAGGAAGAGACTAGTGAAGTGCTTTGTGTGGAGTGTGGCATTGTATGGGGCAGAAACATGGACATTGCGACAAAGTGAAGAGAAGCGACTAGAAGCATTTGAAATGTGGATATGGAGAAGAATGGAACATGTGAAGTGGACAGACAGAATGAGAAATGAAGCTGTGTTGGAAATAGTGGGTGAAGAAAGAATGATGCTGAAACTGATCAGGAAGAGGAAAAGGAATTGGTTGGGTCACTGACTGAGAAGAAACTGCCTACTGAAAGTTGCACTGGAAGGAATGGTGAACGGGAGAAGAGTTCAGTGCAGAAGAAGATATCAGATGATAGACGACATTAAGATATATGGATCATATGAGGAGACTAACTAAGAGGAAGGCAGAAAATAGGAAAAATTGGAGAATGCTGAATTTGCAGTGAAAGGCCTGCCCTGGGGCAGAACACTTATGTATGTTTGTATATATATGTGATAGGCCTATAGTAATTCCTCCGTTGAGAAGTAATAGATATATACAGTATATAATATAAACTCTTGGTGAGATATTAGGCCTACTTAAAATTAAAATTTCAATAACAAATCAGAATTTCAGTCAATTTTAGTTATTAAAAGACAAGCACGAGTCTGAACCAGTACTTTTTGTGTTTGATCAACATGAAATAGGTGAACTAAATCTAGACGTAACATTCCACGCCCATCGATCTCTTTTTTTTTTTCCTATTGGCAGTCCTCTGAGCTCCCTAAGCAAGCACTTTTCGCACAGTAGCAACTTGATTAATCACGAAATACTTCCTGCTGTAGATTGTTTCAACAAGGTAAACCAGTGTGAACTGCGGTTTGCTGGTATTTTTGTTAATAATGCCGTACTAATTAACGCCTGACCAATCAGTTCATATCGTGAATGTGTTACACGTAGATTTGACGGAAGCTTCCCAATTTTTGATAACATGCAATGAATTTTCTCATCTTGTAAATTATTCAGTTTTGACGGGATCAAAAGGCAGTCGTAAATTTATGAAAAAAGAGTAAGAGTTGGCTGTCTTCAAATAAGGCACTATAGAGAAACGAACAACTGAAAGTGGAGTACTGACTACGGCGATGAAACGGATAGGTGGGCTGTGTGATAAGATACAGGACGTGTCTTGACCGAAAATTACAAATACAGTACGCTCGACTAATCATTCTGCGAGGCTCAAACTAATTTCCTAATGCAAGCCAACACGCTAACCCGCACTTACTACGTTATTGACCTCAGTCGTTGAAAATGTGCGCAACTAAACAGGTTTTTCCCTCTTCGTCAGTTGAAATAGTTGTAAGTTGTAGAGCAGCTGTTGCTTACTTATTTATTTGTTTGTTTATTTATTTATTTTCTCATTTATTTGCTTACTTATTAATTGTTTATCTGCTTACTTATTTTTTATTTAATTATTTATTTATTCGTCTATTTCTTTATTTGCTTATTTATTTACTTATTTAATTACCTATTTGTTTATTTATTTATTTTTTATTTACCTCTCTATATGCTTACTTACTTTTCATTTATTTATTTGTCTACTTGTTTATTTACTTACTTGCTTATTTACTTATTTATTTATTGACTTATTTACTTACTGATTGATTTATTTACCTATTTATTGGTCAATTTATTTACTTATTTATTTATTTTACATACATATTTATTTACTTATTTATTTATATATTTACTTTCTGATTGATTTATTTACCTATTTATTGGTTAATTTATTTACTTATTTATTTACTTTACATACATATTTATTTACTTATTTATTTATTTAATTTCTGATTGATTTATTTACCTATTTATTGATTAATTTATTTACTTATTTATTTATTTTACACACATATTTATTTACTTATTTATTTATTTATTTACTTTCTGATTGATTTATTTACCTATTTATTGGTTAATTTATTTACTTATTTATTTATTTTACATACATATTTATTTACTTATTTATTTATTTATTTATTTACTTACTGATTGATTTATTTACCTATTTATTGTTTAATTTATTTACTTATTTATTTATTTTACATACATATTTATTTACTTATTTATTTATTTATTTATTTACTTTCTGATTGATTTATTTACCTATTTATTGGTTAATTTATTTACTTATTTATTTGTTTTACATACATATTTATTTACTTATTTATTTATTTATTTACTTACTGATTGATTTATTTACCTATTTATTGGTTAATTTATTTACTTATTTATTTATTTTACATACATATTTATTTACTTATTTATTTATTTATTTACTTTCTGATTGATTTATTTACCTATTTATTGGTTAATTTATTTACTTATTTATTTATTTTACATACATATTTATTTACTTATTTATTTATTTAATTTCTGATTGATTTATTTACCTATTTATTGATTAATTTATTTACTTATTTATTTATTTTACACACATATTTATTTACTTATTTATTTATTTATTTATTTACTTTCTGATTGATTTATTTACCTATTTATTGGTTAATTTATTTACTTATTTATTTGTTTTACATACATATTTATTTACTTATTTATTTATTTATTTATTTATTTATTTACTTACTGATTGATTTATTTACCTATTTATTGGTTAATTTATTTACTTATTTATTTATTTTACATACATATTTATTTACTTATTTATTTATTTATTTACTTACTGATTGATTTATTTACCTATTTATTGGTTAATTTATTTACTTATTTATTTATTTTACATACATATTTATTTACTTATTTATTTATTTATTTACTTTCTGATTGATTTATTTACCTATTTATTGGTTAATTTATTTACTTATTTATTTATTTTACATACATATTTATTTACTTATTTATTTATTTATTTATTTATTTATTTACTTTCTGATTGATTTATTTACCTATTTATTGGTTAATTTATTTACTTATTTATTTATTTTACATACTGTACATATTTATTTACTTATTTATTTATTTATTTACTTACTGATTGATTTATTTACCTATTTATTGGTTAATTTATTTACTTATTTATTTATTTATTTATTTGCTTTTTATTTGCTTATTTATTTATTTTTTTTATTTACTTATCTATTTGGTTACTTATTTTTAATTAATTATTTATTTGTCTATTTATTTACTACTTATTTTTATATTTAATTACTTATTTGTTTAATTTTTTAATTTTTTACTTATTTGCTTATTTATTAACTTATTTATTCGCTTGCTTATTTTTTGTTTACTTATCTGTTTGCTTATTTTTTTATTTAATTGTTTATTTTTCTGTTTGTTTATTTATTTACTTATTTACTTGCTTATTTATTTATTTCCTATTTATTTATTTTGTTATTTACTTATCTATTTGGTTACTTATTTTTAATTAATTATTTATTTGTCTATTTATTTACTACTTATTTTTATATTTAATTATTTATTTGTTTAATGTTTTAATTTTTTACTTATTTTTCTTATTTATTAACTTATTTATTTGCTTATATTTTTATTTAATTATTTATTTGTCTGTTTGTTTACTTATTTATTTGCTTACTTACTCTTTATTTAGTTATTTATTTGTTTAATTTTTTTATTTTTTACTTATTTGCTTATTTATCTGTTTTCTTATTTATTAAGTTATTAATTTGCTTAGTTACTTATTTATTTTATTATTTTTATTTACTTGTCTATTTACTTACTTATTTTTATTTAATTATTTATTCGTTTGTATAATTGTTTGTTTATTTACTTATTTATTTAATTATTTATTTATTTGTTTATTATTTGATTTATTTACTTATTAATTTATTTACATATTTAACCAAAAATTGAGTCCAACTCTTCACTCCTTTATGTTAAGTCTCCTTACTTTCGTATTTTATGACTGTGCATTAATTATAATTAATATAATAATAATTATTATGAAGTAATGATGAGAATAAATATTTAAACTTAAATCCCAGGAAATATTTCTAAAATACTGCTTCCTGAATTTCAGATGTGTTCAGTAAATTATTTATAAAAATGGACGTATTTTTCCCCTAAGAATGCTAACTTTTTTTAAAATGCAGGAAACTAAGAAATCGACAAAATTTCGCATATAAAACTGACATATTTTTCAGTTCAGTTACTTAAAAACTTTGTTTTACGTTTTGGCAGTTAGATTTGAATTGAGGGTATTTTGAGATGGATTTACCTTGCCGAATAGTATTTCAGCATTCTCAATGAATTGTAAAAATTCCCCGCATGAGTAGTAGAAGTTGACTGCAAACTGCAGTTCTGATTTCTTTAGTTCGCGCTCGCGTTTGGACCATCTGTTCACTTATTGTTCATGGCAGAAAACACTCTCTCTATAAGATCATTACTACTTGGAATACGTAAAACAAAACTCACCAATTTTTCAACATTTGTAATATTAACACCGTCTGATATTGAAGACTTCAGCACTGAAACCCATTTGTGGCAAGCATTACCTTCTGCAGGGACAGTACATTTTAATTCACATCCGGAACAAGACATTTCATCATATCGTCGGTATACAAGCAAAACACATTAAGTAAAAAATATTACTTCTGAGAATAATGCGTATATAACTTACATAATGCATGTCTATAAACTTAGAATTGGAAAATTAAATACACATAAAGAGAAACAACATACTAAAAATAATTTCAGTTTTGTCAAGAACTTTCAAGAGACCTCTTCTCAGACGTAATATTTTTTATTTAAGGGAAGAACTGAAAACATGAAAATTTTCCAAAAACTTTTCATTGGCTATTTCACTTTTTTAGAATGTATATTTTCATACTCCAAATGGGTTATGTTTACAATTTTTAAAGTTAGGGTTGTAATGGGGCGTAGCATTTAAATAGCTGTCAAAATTATATTTCCATCAAAGAATTTTTTTTTTACAAATTTCTAATTACAAATCTAGTAACTTTTCGTTCTAAAGTTGGCTCCCTGAAGTTACTAGATGAATGTAGCGGAGAAGAATTTCAATTTACATAAATATTCATTTTACTTTCAAATCCATTTTGCATAAATTTATTTTTCTTGATTCAACACCAACTCTTTTATGCTAAATATTAATCTATCTGGATGAACATTTTACTGCAAGTATTTATGAGATAGCTGCATGTTTCTATGAATTTATTTTGTAAGAAATACTGGTAGATTATTTATCAATTACTTTTCTTGAATTATATAAAAAGTAATATTTTTAAAATCTAAAAAAAATTCTTTCAAAGTGAATAAATGAGATATTTAATAAAATGAATGCATAGAAATGCTTTCTATGTCTTGTGAATGTAGTAGAAAAAAAGAAGCTTAAAAATTCAGATGCTGTACTAAAAACTTGGGTTTGAAATATTTATAAAAATACAAAAAAAATTAAATGAAAAGTCATAAACATCTGGAAGTTCAAAATTTGGACTTTGTTAGCCCTTTACATAGTAAATAATTATGCTCTCAAAATTTGGTTAAAAAACTATTAGAAAAAGTTGTCATTTTTAGTGAAATGTTCCCTTAAGGGGAGGGGATGGTATTTTTGATGAAAAATGACTAAAGTTTCAACAAAAAAAAAATTCTTTAAAATACCCTGTGATATGTGTGGATCGCCATTTTTAAACTTCCTACATTATGAATTTTTAAATCACACGCCCACTTTTATTGTTGTTTCCGGTAAATTAAATTTTCAAAAAAAAAATTTTTTTTCTTTAAAATACCCTTTGATATGTGTGGAATGCCTTGCATAACATTTTGTGGGTATTTGTGCTCTTATCGGATGTTGGAACGTCATTTTTAAATTTCCTGCGCTATGGATTTTTAAATCACACGCCCGCTTTTATCGGTTTCCAGTAACTTCATTTTTTTTTTTGCTACATTGCCAGACAAAAATGGATATAATTTCTGAACTATTAAAGATACATGCATGACATTTAGAACACACATTCTTTAGACTATTAGGAAACTTTTCTCTGTAACAGAATTCTGTTAATTGATTTCATTTTAAAAATACGTCCGTTTGTTTGCAAGAAAGGAAATCAGAAAATTGTTACTAAATTGTAATTGTTTATTTTACAAACGTAGGGACTAATATCAAAATTCTGTTACAGACAGTTTGTAGAACATACTTTTGCAAATACATTGCAAAATCTGTTTGAATCTATCTTTAAAAACGGTTTAGATATATCGGTTTTAGTACAATCTTGCATTGGGTATATTTTTTTTAAATTTGGGCCCCCAAATATTTTTTTTTCAAAATATTTTTATTTGGTTGACTCTCTATATACAAAAAATTAATAATTTACACCAAATAGGAAAAAAGTTAAACAAAATACCATCCTCTACGCTTAACGTGTTTTGCTTGTGAACTGACGATGTAAGTTTTTTTATTCACGAAAAAAATTAAATGTTTGAAGTAAAGATTCTTACACTATTCAGAACTGAGGGGAAGAAATGCTCGAGGAGAAGAAAAATACGGTAGCCGGGAGATTGTTACAAATTAGGGCCAAATACGGGACATCCCTTAAAATACGGCAGGGTTGCCAACCCTAATTTCCGCCTGCACTCAATATCGAACTGAACTATAAACTGAAGTTCGCTAGAAACTGAACAACATAGACTAATACGATGATCCAAGTTGATAGCACATTAACGGCCGTTTAACAATGAAGCGCGCACCCGAAATGCTGGTCACTCCGCACTACACTGCCACCTGACGTAACTGAGCTGCTCCTACCTGGCGTGCGCTGCTGACCGATGCTCCCCGACCACTGAGCTGTCAGCGGTGGTTTCCCTTCGCAAGCCTTGTATCAGGCTGGCTTGTTTCAGAATTTTTTTTACTCGTAATTGCTAGCGAAATCAAGGCTGCAAAATGACTGTAATGCAATGACGTACAACGCGTTGCATGTCTTTACTGTTTTTACGTATAGGTGACAAAAGAATGCGGAATGCATTCCACCTAAGTCATCATCCAGTTTATATAATCACCGCTGTGGCTCGGGTGGTAGCGTATCCAGCGGGAGGTTCATCGGGCGGGGTTCGATTTCTGACGAGGAAATTAAATTTATCTCTATATGGCAGCGAGTTTATGTAATTCTTCCGCCAGAGTAAATAAATAAATAAATAAATAAATAAATAAATAAATAAATAAATAAATAAATAAATAAATAAATAAATAAGCATGCAAGCAAGCAAATAAGTAAATAAATAAATGAATGAATAAATAAATAAATAAATGAGTAAATAAGTAAAGAAATAAGTAAGTAAATAAATAAGTGAGTAAGTAAATAAATAAATAATAACAAATAAATAAACAAAGAAACAAACACATAAATGTATAAGAAATAAATAACAAATAAGTAAATAAATAAGTAAAGAAATAAATGAGTAAACAAATCAGTAAGTAAGTAGATAAATTAATAAATAATCAAAAAGCAAATAAGCAAATAAATAAGTAAATAAATAAATAATGAAATGAGTAAGTAAATAAATTAATAAATAATTAAAAAGTAAATAAACAAATAAATAAATGAGTAAGTAAACATATAAATAATTAATGAAATAAATAATTAAACAAACAAATAAATAATTGAGTAAGTAAATAAATAAATAAATAAGTAAACAAATAAGTGAATAAATCAGTAAGTAAATTAACAAAATACATAACTAAAAAGTAAATAAACAAATAAATAAATAAGTAAACATATAAATAAATAATGAAATAAATAATTAAACAAATAAATAGGTAATTGAATAAGTAAACAAATAAATAGGTAATTAAATCAGTAAGTAAATAAATAAATACATAATTAAAAAGTAAATAAACAAATGAATAAATGAGTAAATAAATATATAAATAAATAATGAAATAAATAATTACACAAATAAATAGATAATTGAGTAAGTAAATAAATAAATTAGTAAGTAGCCTAAAAATAATTAAATAAATAGGCAGTCAGTCAGACAGACAGAGAGACAAATGATCTCGGGTCTTATTGACTGTCTTTCTGAGCTACTCGTAGAAGTCTGTTGGCCACTATCATTCTTTTTTAGTCCATCAGCAACTATACTACAAATCATCTTAAAATAACATAAAACCTAATGTCAAACATAAGACAGTACAAATGTATTACTCCGCTGAAATATTAAACGTGATTCGTTCTGCCATCTCTGCGCGCGAATTTAGCACGTACACACTGTATATCTCGGTTAATGACGCGATATGTAATGTGAAAAACCCAGTCAGGTGTCACTCCGTATCTATAGTTATCTATAGTACTAGCAATATGCAAAATCGTATGGGCCTAATTCGCGAAACCGCATAGATTACGATTAATGCTGTTCTCGTGTTACAGAAAGCTATTTCGGACGTTTAAGATATTACTTTGTTAAAATAATGAAAGGCGTTCTCTATTTCGAACTAAACACAATCTGTTTCATTTCAAAACAGTCAGTTACAGTTGACCAGAATGTGAATTATACTGTGATTTGTTTTGGCCTTCGTGTCATTGATGGAAGATCAACTCAATCATAAGTATGGCAGTAATGGTTCATTGTTGGTTTCGTTGTACCACGGCCGACTTGATGCTCGCTTCGCTTCTTCTTTATACAGAGAAGCGAAGGGAACATCAAGTCGGCCGTGTTTATACATGTAGGATCTGTCTTGTATTCAACGAACAACAATTAATTAGTCTAAAAAGTGATACAAAATTGCTTCACAGTTTCATTGTATGCGATGAATCCTGTTTCCAGTAAATAATATATTTGGTGATTTCATTAGTAAAGACGGATTTCTATACTTTACAACGCCTATAAAAGTACTTCTCAAGATAAGAATCTTTCATTTATTTTCTTTAATTGCATCAAACAATTACCAATTACCTTCGATTGCTCTGAACGTATTTCTTCTCAAAAACTAAGAAAAGCATTGCGTGAAAATTCTTTTCATCAATGGAGCAAATTGAAAAGTAAAGGTTTGGGAGTTGTTTTCTATTCTCACTGGAAGAAAGGTAATTCGTGGATCTCAACCAAAAAGGGACTTTCGAGCAGTCAGTGGACGCAAGCCATTAAGATGAACTGTAATACAATACCTGTACGTACTCTGCCTGGTAGAACTCTTGACTCAACCCGTTGCAGAAGATGCGACGAGCAAGAAACGCTTCCTCACGTCTTGGGTTTCTGCCGTCATGGAGAATTGCTCCGAATCAACAGACATAATACGGTTCGTTCTCTCATCGCAGCTTCAATCCATCAGAATGCTTCCTATGAGGTTTATGAGGAGGTTGGTTGCGTCTCTTCTGATGGCTCTACTAGACGTGCTGATATCATCATAATTGATCGGCAGAAGGATAAGGGTGTCATTCTTGATCCCACAATCCGTTTCGAGATGCATGAGCAACAGCCACAAGAGGTGTGTCGTGAAAAACAAGTCATATATGAGCCTTGTTGTCAGCATCTTGGAGCACAATACCACATCACACATTGGACAGTTTTTGGGCTAATGTTCGGTGCCATCCCACGAGAAACTTTAAATCAACTTAAACAATATAAAATTTCTGATGCAACGATTGATGCCATAGGATCTCACGTGTTAAAATCATCCTTAGCTATAATTAGTAATCATTTGTACCCAACAAAATTTTTATTGTAAATGATTTCCTACGTTTTCTTATCTTAATGTTTTTTCTTTTTCTTTCCAAGTGTCACAAAATTGTTTTGTTTACTTATTATTCTTTATGAATTGATTAGTAGGCCGATCTATCGAACCCTTATTTAGGGCGGCTTTTGTTTCTACAAATTATCTATAACCAGAAGATAAACAAGGACTTCTTTTTGTGCGCGACGTCAACATTAGTCAATTGCAACAGTGATATAAATGTGGGCTTTTCTTACACATATCCCGCCTTTTTGTTTATATAAGTTTTTTGGGTCATTTATAATATAGATTAGTGTCTATGGAATTGGTAATAGCGAGATGATATTTGGTGAGATTATACAGAGGATCCGCCATGTTACACTTTTTTTACAGGGAAAATGAGATGCACACTGGAGTTCCTTAACTCCAGGGGGGTGGAAAGCCATTCCTCTATACATTCATTTTTGAAGGAGGATGTTTTGTTTTAGGTTTGCTCTTTTAGATTGACATTTCTTTGCTATGGCAGTACCTTTCATTCTGATCATAGCAGTGGCGTAGCATGAAATTTTGAGCAGGGGAAGCTAACTCAAGTTGTCTTTCATGCAATATGAGAAAACGTATTACAAAAATACAGTCTTAAAATTAATAGTAGTCAATGTCAAGTCAGCAGTCGAAGATTGGTTGCAACCTCGTAAGTAACACCAATAAGGCAGTCCACACCTGTGGAGTAACGGTTAGCACGTTTAGCCGTGAAACAAGGTGGCCCGGGTTCGATTTCCGGTAAGGGCAAGTTACCTGGTTGAGGTTTTTTCCGGGGTTTTCCCTCAACCCAATATGAGCAAATGCTGGGCAACTTTCGGTGTTGGACCTCGGAATCATTTCACCGGCATGATCACCTTCATCTCATTTCAGACGCTAAATAACTTAGCTGTTGATAAAGCGTCGTAAAATAACCTACTAAAATAAAAATACCAATAAGGCATGACCTCAAATGATATGCAGTAAAATATGATTTCACGGTTTACACATATCTCTTAACAAAGTTAAAGTTTCTCTGTATATTTTATGTTTTATGTTACAATCATTAGCAAAATAATAAATAAATAAATAAATACATAAATAAATAAATAAATAGACACGTATACGTATAACATTAGCTCACTCCCTGTCATACTTAGGGAAATCACAATATCAGTATCATTACGTAAGTATGCGTCTGTCTTTTGGTTGTGTCCTTCATTGACAGCAAGGGAGTCGGTCATTTGTTTTTTAAATCACACTTTTGTTGGTAAGTCAGTCTTGATAATAGAATTGTCCTAAAAAAATTCAAGTAAATTGGTGTCAGGAACTGTTATTTCGCTCATTATTTATTATATCAGCCACAATGCACACTAACACTTCAACTGAACACAACTGACGAAAAGGGATAACTCGGAAACTACTTATTTTAAATGTTAAAGCTAGCTTCTTGCGAGCCTTGCGACTAGGGTAGTTTAGTTAGAAAGGGATGGAAAATCTGCGAGGTGGATTACACAGAAGAAACCAGTCTGCTTGGAAGCTGGTGTGTGCAGGCTTCTTGTTTACTGCTGCATCACAAATCATCCTGAGCTGCCGCATCACAATATTTAACGCGTAAATATAAATTCTATTAAAATTAATAAATAATTTTCTCCATAAACTGCCGGTTTATTATGAAATTAATATTAACTGGGGAAGCTGAGCTTTTTAGCTTACATTGACGCTACGCCACTGGATCATAGACCGAGTGTGAACTATCTTAATTACTGCTATGAATTCATATACATTTGAATGTGGACGTTAGAATTGAGAATTGCAGTGTGAATGGAAACTGTCGCATGCATTAGAAGTTTTTTTATGTTCTAGTAATATTTAACTTATTTTATATTTTTGTTTTCATATTTTCCGATAATGGTATATCTATAACTAGCCGTACCCGTGCGCTCCGCTGTACCTGTTAGAAATAAATATAAAGTAATTACGTAATTAAAATAGGACGTTTGATCCAGGAAACATTCATGTTTAATAGAAGGATAAATCATTTAATATGTTACTTAATTTAAATTGTATTTAAATAATTAAAATGCGATCATTTTCGTCCAGAGAGCAATCATTTGGTGCAATGAAAATTCCTTTAACATTTTTCTTAATTGTTATTACATGCAACCATAGTTTTAAATGAAGATTGACATATCATTTAGTTTTAATGTGTATACTTTATATTACTTGCTATATGTTTCAGAAGTTACTGTAATAACATTGTAGAATTATATCCATCTAGAGAAACTACACTTTCCAATGGTGAAATAATAATTAAACAATTAATTACCTTCCGATATTACTTCATACAAACACAGAAACATCCTCTTAGGCTATGTTTAATAGCTTTCGATTGTTGTTGTCCAAGGCCCTTTATAGACGAAGTCATTTGTTTTTATTTCAGTACAGCGTCTTAGATGACGTTGTTATCGTAATTTTAAAACTCATTTATCTCCTATCAAAATTTTGTATAGAATAAAACTTATCGGAAATTAGTTTTAAAGAAATTTTTGTTATGTAATATTTTTCATGAAAATCAATAATAAGGGAGATATTTCGATTTATTTAATTCAGGCCCCCTTATAACCCCCCTTTTAAATAATGTATTTTGAATGCCATATAGCCTAAAATCTAAGTTACAACGAACTTAATTTATATTCCAATTTTTATATAAATCGGTTCAGCCATTATCCCTTGAAAAGATAACAGACAGACAGACAGACAGACAGACAGATAGACAGACAGGCAGACAGACATACTGTACAAACAAACAAAAATTTCACAAAAGCGATTTTCGGTTTCAGGATGGTTAATTATACATGTTAACACCAATTATTTTTGGAAAATAGAAAATTACCAAAAAAATTTTGGCTACAGATTTATTATTAGTATAGATGTGATAAGTTGAGCTATATATAATCATAATTTTCCTTACTGTGTGTACTTAAAAATATTGTATTCATTGTATGCTTTGTACGGCACTATTTTATTACTACTATTAGTATTATTATCATTATTATTATTATTATTACTATTGTTATTATTATTATTATTATTATTATTATTATTATTATTAATTGTCTTATTTTTTATACTTTGTATGTCTCATTTACTTTTACCTGCTGTTCACATTTTATTATGCTTTTCCTTTCTTTCTGTATGTTATATATTATGTCTGATTTCTACTTACTTGTTGTTTACATTTTATTATTATTATCTTATTCAGTTTTGCGTGTAAAATTGTACTGTACTTTGTAAATTTGTAGTGTTTTTTGTAACGCAGTTTTACTCCTGGTTGAAAGTTAGAGAAGGCCGTATGGTCTTAACTCTGCCAGGTTAAATAAATCATTATTATTATTATTATTATTATTATTATTATTATTATTATTATCATCATCAATAATTGTCTCATTTTTTTATACTTTGTATGTCCCATTTACTTTTACCTGCTGTTCACATTTTATTATGCTTTTTTTCCTTTCTGTATGTTATATATTATGTCTGGTTTCTTCTTTCTTGTTGTTTACATTTTACTATTATTATCTTATTCAGTTTTGCGTGTAAAATTGTAGTGTACTTTGTAAATTTGTAGTGTTTTTTGTAACGCAGTTTTACTCCTGGTTGAGTGTTGGAGAAGGCCGTATGGTCTTAACTCTGCCAGGTTAAATAAATCATCATCATTATTTTTATTATTATTATTAGTATTATTATTACTATTATAATTTATCTATGAAATCTGTTCTACCCGCCGTTTGTACGTCTGGTGGAAATAAAAGCGTTTCATCTGCGAAGTTTTTCAAGATATAATCCGCTAGTTGGGTGATTTTCTGATCTAGGGGTTCAATTGCAGACAATTTATTGCAAAATATTAACCTATTTCTCCAGGTAGAGAGCACGGGAGGCGATTAAAAGTAAAATGTATTAATATTAAAAACTCAACAAAGCATTCGGTTAAAACTGCAGAATTGTCAAGATACAATAAAAACTACCAACTTCTCTGTTAAATTCGCAGCAGTTGTAGACCAACTCCTCTTGGTGTCAAACTAGAAGTTTGTATGCGGAATGAACCAAGATAGGAACGAACTGCCCAAGTCTTATACACCACTGTTAAGTCAAAGTCACTGCGCAATTCCTTTGCTTGCCTCCTCGTAACTTAGGGGTATATTAATTCTGGAATTTAAGTAACTTTAGCTAGCCCATGGCGAGGCCAAAGATAAGGAACGCGTTTTTATCCTAAATTTGCATACCGGTACGCTCACTAGTACTAGTGCCGGTCAGGCCTGGTGTTGAAAAATAAATCGTGAAAATTATGGTGGGCAAGATATAATTTGAGGGGATTTTCTGGTGTTTCCCCTTTTTCTCCATGTTAGGAATCAACATCATTCCCTTCGATCTCCATTCCACAGCATTTCTCCTTCACTATCTAGCTAGTTCGATCCGAGGTCCGCGGATTAAACCTGGTCGAAGGCGATAACAGCTAATTATGTATTAAGAGAGGTAAGTTGTTTTTACTTGGGGATCATCAGTGTGGTTTTAGGCATAACACATTTACTATTGATCAGATTTTTTGTATTCGACAGATATTAGAGAAAAAAATGGGAGTATAAGGGTACAGTACATCAGTTATCATACTTACTTACTTACAAATGGCTTTTAAGGAACCCGAAGGTTCATTGCCGCCCTCACATAAGCCCGCCTTCGGTCCCTATCCTGTGCAAGATTAATCCAGTCTCTATCATCACATCCCATCTCCCTCAAATCCATTTTAATATTATCCTCCCATCTACGTCTCGGCCTCCCTAAAGGTCTTTTCCCCTCCGGTCTCCCAACTAACACTCTATATGCATTTCTGGATTCGCCCATACGTGCTACATGCCCTGCCCATCTCAAACGTCTGGATTTTAAGTTCCTAATTATGTTAGGTGAAGAATACAATGCGTGCAGTTCTGTGTTGTGTAACTTTCTCCATTCTCCTGTAACTTCATCCCGCTTAGCCCCAAATATTTTCCTAAGCACCTTATTCTCAAATACCCTTAACCTATGTTCCTCTCTCAGAAGATTTAAAAAAGGCATATGCCTTAAGAGAGAAGTTTTATATAAAACCCTTATGGAATTTAGCATTTCCAAGAAACTAGTTCGATTAATTAAAATGTGTCTCAGTATAGGTCAGTTTCTATCTGATTATTTTCCAATTCACTGCGGGCTAAAGCAGGGAGATGCACTATCACCTTTTCTTTTTAACTTTGCTCTAGAATATCCCATTAGGAAAGTTCAGGATAACAGAGAGGGTTTGGAATTGAATGGGTTACATCAGCTGCTTGTCTATGCGGATGACGTGAATATGTTAGGAGAAAATTCACAAACGGTTAGGGAAAACATAGGATTTTTATTCGAAGCAAGTAAAGTGGTAGATTTAGAAGTAAATCCCGAAAACATAAAGTATATGGTTATGTACGAAATGAAAACATAAAAATTTAACATTTATCCTTCGAAGACGTTGAAAAATTAAAATATTTTGGAGCAATAGTAACAAATATAAATGACACTCGGGAGGAAATTGAACGCAGAATAAATATGAGAAATGCCTTTTATTATTCGGTTGACAAGGTTTTGTCATGTAGTCTGCTGTCAAAAATTCTGAAAGTTAGAATTTATAAAACAGTTATATTACCGGTTGTTGTGTAAGGTTGTGAAACTTGGACTGTCACTTTGAGAGAGGAACAGCGATTAAGGGTGTTTGAGAATAAGGTGCTTAGGAAAATATTTGGGGCTAAGAGGGATGAAGTTACAGGAGAATGGAGAAAGTTACACAACGCAGAACTGCACGCATTGTATTCTTCAGCTGACATAATTAGGAACATTAAATCCAGACGTTTCAGATGGGCAGGGCATGTAGCACATATGGGCGAATCCAGAAATGCATATAGAGTGTTAGTTGGGAGGCCGGAGGGAAAGAGACCTTTGGGAGGCCGAGACGTAGATGGGAAGATAATATTAAAATGGATTTGAGGGAGGTGGGATATGATGATAGAGACTGGATCAATCTTGCTCAGGATAGGGACCAATGGCGGGTTTATGTGAGGGCGGCAATGAACCTCCGTGTTCCTTAAAAGCCAGTAAGTGAGTGAGTGAGTAAGTAAGTAAGTCATAATTCTGTGCCTTCATTTTTTCTTCACAATATTAATCTGACTAAAAGCACGTTCTAAATCAGTATTTGAATACGGTAGACTTAATATTGAACATCACAGTAACAAAAGTACTTAATAGGTATTTTTTCTTCACATCATTCCTAGATTTGGGGTTGAGGAGAAAGTGGTGAACGGGGAAGTCCCCATGAATAAAACAATGCTCTATCATTGTATTAAGATCGAATTATAAATTATCTTTAATCTATAACGAAACGTCATATACTTCGTTCTATTTTTTATGCATCGCATGCAATCATATCTGCCATCAATTATACAGGGTGTTTCCGAAGTGGTGTTACAAATTTTCGGGGATGATGGCGAAGGGCACATGTAGCAATTTGAGATAAGGAACCATGGTCCGGAAATGACTGAGTCGAAAGTTATAAGCAAAAATAGTTGTGTGGAAATGGAATTGTAATTTGGCACCACGTGCCCTCCTTCCCATAACTTTTGGAACAGTCGTGGAAAATAATGATATGGGCCGGATGTCTCCTACGTGGGTACTTGTAAAGTCCTTACATCTAGCTTTCATTTAACATCACATAGTAAATCTGTGAGCTAACCGCATTATTTGTAGATCTGCTGAAAAAGGATCGACGTACAGAGATGATGATGATGATGATGATAATAATAATAATAATAATAATAATAATAATAATATTATTAATAATAATAATAATATAAAACTTTTAATGTTTCATGAGTAACATGTAGTATAATGCCGTTTTATGTTATACAACCGTTTTCCTCGTAATACTTGTGAACAAATCATACATTTAATATTCTCATCATATTGGCAGCAAAAAAAATGCATCCTCCCATCCTACTTGAAACTTTCGTTTTTGTAGAGGTACATGGTTTCGAGAGAGACATTGCGACGATACGCCACTCGCAGGTCAGAGACAAATACAAATGGAACGGAGTTTGACTCCAGTGAGTGAGAGGGTTGGGGTTGGGGGAGATAGGAAGCAAGAGAAATGCACAGCTATCATTGCGAGCCACAATATACTCGTGAGTCACATTTTCGCCACGGCTGCCTTAGGCCTATAGAAATGTTGGTGAGACGAGAAACAATTTTGCCCCATAATATGTTTGCCTTGGTGACCCATGATCTCTACCGCAAAACTCTGACATATAACTTGCAGATTTACATTCCTTCCGATGGTAATAATAATACTTGTGATGGTGATTTTGCTGTTTGCCCAAAAACATTTTATAATACACCACAATCACGTTACATAATCAGTGTGACTATGAATGGAAAGTACCTATTTACGTACATCAAGGAGTATCTGCATCGGGTTTGGATTACATAAGTCATGGAGGTTACGAAAACATCAGAGGTGGTTCACGTCTCCAGGAGATCTACAAGAACTGACAGTAGAGTAGACACAAGGTCAAATGCTAATGGTAGTCACGCGTTCGACAACCATGTAATGCAAATGTCATTAAATTGCAATTTGTGTCGTTTGAAGGTTTATGTGTTCTTTTCGCATAATCTAAGAATGTGGACCTCAACTTGGCAGTCCTTTTATTCCATTATCGTAGTGTTATGAAAGACTAAAGTAACATCCTGATTTCAGAAAACCGTAACTTCATCAGGAAGGAATAGCCTATAGGGTATCAGCAAGATATCAGTACTATAATAATACCGGACAGCTAGCAGTTTTACGTACGAACGACGATAGTGCTGCTACCTACCTGCCGGGATGGAGATACTCGCGAAACAAGCTGTAATCAACTGCAATATATATTGTTGCTGGGCTAGTTAATTTTTTAATAGTTTTATGAATTAGTACTAGTGTTAAAATGTCAGGGTGTATATGTGCTGTTTATAATTGTGACAATTGCAGCATTACAAATTGCTCTAAATCGTACTTTCGATTTCCGACAGTTCATAAAACGTAAGTCAACAACATTCTTTAGTAGGCCTAATTCCTTCGTCTTTGTGTTGATAGAAAGATACAAATTAGTTTTTTTTATTTAGACCTAATAAATAAATAGAAGTTAAAATGTATTGGATTTTAAGGTTTTATCAAATTAAGTTTTATTGTTGTCCACATTCCTTTACTAATTATTACAAGCATCAGATTACTATCAATTTTATCTTTGCAGTTGTCAGCAATGCGTATATAAAACATTACTGTAAATTCATTCCTAATATCAGATTGATTCTGTCTCGGTAAACCAAAGAAAAAATATGTAACAATTAATTATGGAAAGTAATATGAAGTATGCAATATTTCTCATAATATGCAGCTCTGATATAAGGTAATAATTTTACATTAAATATTATTCAACATTTCTTAAGTGTTTCATATGTAATTCCACATTAGTAACTCACGTTTTAAACAATAGTCCGAATCTCGCTATGTTAATATTTGTATATGTGGACGTAATTCCATCCCTCTGCGCTAGATGTCAGGTCCGCGATATTTCGCACTCACGCCAATGCTGGTGTCCGATATTATTATAGTAAGGTATTTGGTATCACCACCAAACATTTTTTCCGCCCATACATTGCACCTCTTTCCATGTCTGTCTTCTAATTCTTCTTTCACTGTCCTTTTCCAGATTCTTTTCTGTCTCCCGTCTTCCCGTTCCGCTTGTGGACATCAATCCCGTGGTCCTTTTTGTATTGAGTTAATCTTGCCAGGTTTTATTTGTTCTTTTCCATAATTCCTCGCTAGAGCTTGTATTAGGCCAGCTGATATTTGAGGCTTTCCCGAGAAATCTGTTTATAAAATATGATAACGTGTTGTTTATTTCTTGGGTTACTCTCGAGATCACGCTGATCCATATAGAAGAATAGATTTTACCTTACTATTGAAGATTTATTATTCTTTTAGTCTGTGTTTTGTTTTCCAAGTTTTGTATTCTTACGTAATGGCTTCATTTGCTGGTTCCACCAAGCTTCAATAAATCGATCCAAATGAAACATTAACTAGTAAATATTAATATATTTAACAATTCATTAAATGCGAGCTCTTCACCAACCAAATTTTCTTAAAATTCAATGAACAGTAAGTAATGCCTGCTTACGGATAAATAAGTGTGTTTCATAAGTATATCACAACCTTTTTATAAAACCACAGCCCACTATATCGCAAATACAATAATATTCCTGCTATATCATTCGCATTCAGAACAATGAAGCAGCGCGGTTGAAAAATATAAGAAATGGAGGAAAAAGTATGATAATTATTATTATTATTATTACTACCACTACTATTACTATTATTACTTTCGCCATATTAATTATAACTGTTGTAGCTAATTATTGCATTCTTGATTCCAGAGGTAACCTCATTTGAGGAAAGATGATATAATTATACAATAACTGCAGTTTAGGTATAGATAATATTCAGGAAACCTATTATCCAAAACGAAAAAAAAACATTTTATACTGTCTATTGCAATTGGGGCTTTGCTCTGTTATAGGCATAAATAAATAAATAAATAAATAAATAAATAAATAAATAATGAGGCATTGAAATGCTGGTTAAATTTTTGTTATAATTGATAAGTAAATCCTCTTTTAATATAACCTATAGTGAAATCTCCTTCCCCGCGGATTTACGTTTCCTCTTTTCTCTGGATTGACAGTCGAATACATCACTGCCATTGAAGGCAATAGAGGAGATGCTTAGTAAAGGCCATGCAACAGCCGCGTTGTGAAGGTCAGCGGGCAGTGGCAGTCCACAGGTCGGATGTGGATCAAGAGCACGCCTACTGCAGGTTGTGTTGTCGAGGTTAGGCCCGACCTCTTGTCTTCCGTGACATTACAAATACAAAAATACAACAGAGCAGCAAGCTCTGTAACCCAGGCAAATTAGGACTCCTTAGCGAATAGACTTGTGTTTATTTTTCGGTAGATCTTGAAGACCCGAGAACGACAAGTGAGTTGTAAACCACTTTATCATTTTAGACGAACGTTTTTGTTTACATTATGAAGATCGGTAAATTAGAACTTCAGTACATTACATGTATTATTATTATTATTATTATTATTATTATTATTATTATTATTATTATTATTATTATATCGAATATTGTACGAAATGGAACTATAAAAATTGGAGATTTATCCTTCGAAGAGGTGGAAAAATTCAAATATCCTGGAGCAACAGTAACAAATATAAATGATACTCGGGAGGAAATTAAATGCAGAATAAATATGGGAAATGCCTGTTATTATTCGGTTGAGAAGCTTTTGTCACCTAGTCTGCTGTCAAAAAATCTGAAAGTTAGAATTTATAAAACAATTATATTACCGGTTGTTCTGTATGGTTGTGAAACTTGGACTCTCACTTTGAGAGAGGAACATAGGTTAAGGGTGTTTGAGAATAAGGTGCTTAGGAAAATATTTGGGGCTAAGAGGGATGAAGTTACAGGAGAATGGAGAAAGTTACACAACACAGAACTGCACGCATTGTATTCTTCACCTGACATGATTAGGAACATTAAATCCAGACGTTTGTGATGGGCAGGGCATGTAGCACGTATGGGTGAATCCAGAAATGCATATAGAGTGTTGGTTGGGAGGCCGGCGGAAAAAAGACCTTTGGGGAGGCCGAGACGTAGATGGGAAGATAATATTAAAATGGATTTGAGGGAGGTGGGATATGATGATAGAGATTGGATTGATCTTGCTCAGGATAGGGACCAATGGCGGGCTTATGAGAGGGCGGCAATGAACCTCCGGGTTCCTTAAAAGCCAGTAAGTAAGTAAGTATTATTATTATATCAGTATTTTCAAAGTTACACTAATTTGAAGTTCTTTGTAAAATACCATTATTCTTGAGTTTTAAGGGTAAAAGAATATTACAGATAAAGAGTGAACTATTCAGAAGCATCATTTCTTTAATTAGCTAGTATTCTGAAGCTAAAAATGTGTTGTGAATTCCATAGTTCCTTCGTACAGATTTTTTCTTTTCGATTTTAACTACAAAATTACATTTACTTACGTACTAATCACAACAATTGTTGTAAATCACGCCACTCTTGTAAATTCTTCAAGACTGTATATTAGAATACATAATTAAACTGTAAAGAATCAAGTTCCTAAAGTCGTATGATTTGTAATAATTTTTGCGATAAGCGCGTAAGAATGATGCAATTTTTAGTTAAAAATTGAAAAACATAATCTGTACAAAGCAATTAACACAGTTTTAGCTTCAGAACACTAGCTAATTAAATAAATAATACTTCTGAACAGTTCATTCTCTATTTGCAATGTTCCTTTACCCTTAAAACTAAAGAAAAAAGGTACCTATTTTACAAACAACTTCAAATTAATGTAACTCTGAAAATACTGAGATTAGGACACATGTTTATATGACTTTTTTGCTCAGAATGTCTTCAGAAATAAGCTCCGTAACTGGCGTTAAATCCTCGTGAATCACCCCGTATAAGGAGCTGATTTTAAAAAGATTTAATTATTGTGGGAGGATGGATTTTTTTGTGCCATGACCGGACTTCTTACACACTTCGGAGAGAATTCAGGGTCCAGAAATCTGACAACTCTGGGAAGAAACTCGATCGCTTAGAAATGAGCATAAATTGGTAATTTGACCTGATGTTAGATGGAGACACTTGAGATTTAACTAACGAAAATTCAGCATAACACTGGTCCTACCTTCACAAATGAAACATCACATTCACAAAGGATAGAGGATCAATATCATACCATGAACCGAAATTTAGGACTGTATTGTTGCTGTATTGTTTTTGAGTGTCTTTATTGATAATTAAAGGGTTTTAGGAGTTTTTGTTAATTTAATATTTAATAATTCTTTATTTATACTAGGAGAGTTAAGGCCATAGGGCCTTACACTCTACCAGGTCACAAAGTATACAAGCAGTTAAAATTTAACAAAAAGTTAAAGAACAGTATACTAACATATTACAAAAAAAATAATAATAATAGCATAATAAAATCGACACTAAACAACATGGAAATAATACAATAATAGAAAAAAAAAAAGAAAGTAAAATACATTGAAATATAGTAAAAGCAACTCATTTAAGTACAAATAGTTAATATGGAAAAACGTAAGGAAGAATATAAGAAAATGGAATGTAATAAAATAATAATAAAAAAGAAAAGAAATACGAAAATTAAATAAAATTCACGATAAAAAGGCTATGATAATAAGTTCATCAGCTGATAAAGAGAAAAAAAAGGGGAAAGGAAGGAAAAAGAAATATCATCAACAACATCACGGGTTGAGCCTGTAGGCCCGTTCCGTCCCCATTAGAATTGTTCTCTCCAGCGAAACCTAGGACGACCAACATTTCTCCTTCCTCTTGGAGCATACTGGAAAGCTTTCTTGGGAATTCGGTGATCCTCCATCCTTTCTAGATGACATATATAGCCTATATTTTTACAAAACTATGGCATAAAAAAGGCTTATAACTGAAAGGAATCTAATTCAAAAAGTGCAATTTTAATTTATTTTTGAAACTAGACAATGTCCGACAATGTGGTAGAGAGTTCCAGAGATGAGCTGCAGAGACCGTGAAAGATGTTATTGGAACACTAGAACTTAATTAGAGAAGGACAAGCACTGGTACCTGTTGCTGAGGTCCCGTGTTGTACTCCAGTCGCAGCATGCTGTCTGTTGGTGCAGACACACTTATCACTTCAACACAGCAGAAATATTCCGGTGTTTACACTGGAAATGATCTTCCGGACACTGAAAACCGTGGAGGTGATGGCCATGCTTTTAAGAACTTGGTAACAAGGTTATCAGGAAATCCTCAAGGGAAGTGTCATACACCTTTCCTCTGGAGCTCTTGCATAATGTCTTGTCTTCGTCATGAAGGTCTTCCTTCCTTCCGCCACGCGGGCGGACTTGTTTAACTGTCGCAATCCAAATGTTCCCAAGACAGACATTATATTGCGTGCGCTTGTTGATTTAGTATCTGAGAAGTTGTGAGTTCGACACAGAAGGCGGAATTCTTTCTACGATTATGTGTAAATGTATTCTCAGTGTATCAAAGAACATCTCTTACAACGGGATTTTCCAAAATTTTGAGGTAATCTACAGTTTCTTGTACAGTATAGGAGGCAAGACCTGCCCTGTGACCTTATCATATGCCGTGGCTATATCACCGATGGATATGAAGAGGAAATATAGATGTTAGGCCCGTTACACACTCGAAGAGTTTTCGCTAGCGAGAAATGTGTTGCGACCCATCACCGTAAAAAACAGCTTGTTACGAATTCCTACAATAAGAACAAATATAAATGACACTCGGGAGGAAATTAAACGCAGAATAAATATGGGAAATGCGTGTTATTATTCGGTTGAGAAGCTCTTATCATCCAGTCTGCTGTCCAAAAATCTAAAAGTTAAAATTTATAAAACAGTTATATTACCGGTTCTTCTGTATGGTTGTGAAACTTGGACTCTCACTTTGAGAGAGGAACATAGGTTAAGGGTGTTTGAGAATAAGGTGCTTAGGAAAATATTTGGGGCTAAGCGAGATGAAGTTACAGGAGAATGGAGAAAGTTACACAACACAGAACTGCACGCATTGTATTCTTCACCTGACACAATTAGGAACTTAAAATCCAGACGTTTGAGATGGGCAGGGCATGTAGCACGTATGGGTGAATCCAGAAATGCATATAGAGTGTTAGTTGGGAGACCGGAGGGAAAAAGACCTTTAGGGAGGCCGAGACGTAGATGGGAGGATAATATTAAAATGGATTTGAGGGAGGTGGGGCATGATGATAGAGACTGGATTAATCTTGCACAGGATAGGGACCGATGGCGGGCTTATGTGAGGGCGGCAATGAACCTTCGGGTTCCTTAAAAGCCTTTTGTAAGTAAGTAAGAAATGTGTTGCGAGAAAGAGGCGAAGAGCCTTCCTCCACACACTTGGCGAGTTCTCGCTGTCACAGATCACACCTCGCTATGATCATCTATGCACTGCCTTCATGCAGTGATTATAGTCATCTGATTATAGTAATGACTCGTTGGGGGAAATATTATAGGTTATGTATTTACGTATATTGTCGTACTTAAATATATAACCTGCAAGTATATTGTCGTACTTTACAAATTACGTACGAACGCTATGTTGAATCTGAGTATTCAGATGATGAGGAAATGGAGTTACATGAACATATTTTGTTAATGAAAAGAAAAAGTAAGCCTAAAATTAAAGCCAGAAATATCTGAAAATCACATTGTATCTTACGAAAATAAGGGCGAGTTTTGGACACTGGTTTCGATTTGAATGATGATACGTTTAGGCGTTATTTCAGGTCCAATGGACCACAGTTTTTTTTTTTTTTTTTTTTTTTTTTTGCCATTCATGATATGATAGAGGATTCTTTGCTATGCTCTGATTAAAATTATATAAACTGTTGAGATAGATACATTATTTCAAATGTTTAATTAATACTATTGAACCTCATCAAAACAAAATACAGCCCTATTTATTTTCAGATAATCTGATATTTGTCTCCATATTTCTTCTTTAAGTTTCGTGTTTTTATAGTTTTCATCCCGTGTATCATATAAATAGGCCTACGGGTGACATCGTACAAGTTCGATAAGTTTCTGACTGCAATTATCAGCCATCTTTCCTCATTTTCAAATAAAAACAATTCAATCCATCGCCACCTGTGATATCTTTTTCTACATTCAATCGTTATAAAGAGTATAAATGTCAAACATCCTTGATAAATGTGTCAAGAAAATTCGCTGAGCTACCGATTCCAGCGAGAAACTCGCGCGAGGTTTTTGCCTCGAGCGAGAATCTCTTCCAGTGTGTGGACATCCATTTGAATCCATGTTATCAATTTTTTAATTTTCTCGCAACACATTTCTCGCTGGCGAAAACTCTTCAAGTGTGTTACAGGCCTTAGTCCGAGATGAACTTCTGTGTCGATAGATTCGTATAATTGTATTGTATTGTATTGTATTGTATTGTATTGTATTTATTAACATTCCATGGTATTCATACATGCTTACAGCTAGAATAGGGAACAAGTCAAAAAGCTTAATACTATTATAAAGTCTTAATTTATAGTCACAGTCTAGATGAAATATATACAGACGAGATTTACAATATAGTCTACTAGTACAACACAAAGTTTTAGTATCAATTTCATGAAGTGTTATTGAATGTCATGAATTCACCTACAGAATAGAAGGCGTGAGAAATTAGGTACTTCTTTAATTTGGCCCTAAATAATTTTATGTTTTGAGTTTCATTTTTTATATCGATAGGGAGGCTATTAAAAAATTTTTACTGCCATATAACGCACTCCTTTTTGATAGCACGATAGACTTGCCGATGGAGTATGAAAGTCATTTTTTGATGTGTATTTATGCTATGAACTGTTGAATTAGTTACAAAGTTTTCACGATTAAATACGAGGAAGACTATTAATGAAAAGATATACTGACAAGCCATGGGCATTATTTGTAGTTTTTTTAAAATAGTCCTACACGATTCCCTAGATTTGGTACCTACTATTATTCTAATTACTCTTTTTTGTAATGGAAATATATTGTTACTATCTGTGGAATTTCCCCAGAATATTATTCCAAAACTCATTACCGAGTGGAAGTATGCAAAGTATATTGTTTTTAAGGTATTGATATTTACTATCTTTTGCATAGATCTAACAGCAAAACAAGCTGAATTTAGTTTGGGGGTAATTTCTTTAATATGATTTTTCCAATTTAACACATTATCGATTTTTAAGCCAAGAAATTTGGTTGTTGTTGTTTCTAATAGGGATCTATTGTTAATTATTGCGCTAGAAATTTGCGACGTTGAATTTGGACAGGATTTAAATTGAATTATGTAAGTTTTGTTACAATTTAATACCAATTTATTGACTGAGAACCACTCACATATTTTGAAGAGAATTTCCTCTGTTGAAGATTGGAATGTGTTGGAGTTATTGGCTGTAATTACTATCCTTGTGTCATCTGCAAATAATATGGGATGACCTACATCTTTTATAAGGGGGGCAAGATCATTTATAAAGACTAGAAAAAGTAGGGGACCTAATATTGATCCTTGAGGAATTCCATTATTAATAGTTCCCCATGTCGATGTAGATTTCATAGTTGTATTGATTTCAACTTTCTGTTTCCTATCTATGAGATATGAGTGAAACCATTGGTGTGCAAAACCTTCAATTCCATAATCATCTAATTTATCTAGCAGCATTTTATGATTTATACAGTATAATATTATACAGTATAATATTAACATCATGAAACAAACTCTCCTTCTGATAACTATTCTCTCCATTCTCGATCAGCTCACATGCCAGATCTCACCTTCTCATCTATACATGCGTAAGGAAATGCAAAGCATTACATACGAACGACAAGGCTTTAAAATTAGCTCGAAAAGTTGCTCAGACCTTCCACTTGAATAGCCTTTCGTCAGGCTCTCGACTTCACACAACTATCTCTTGTCTTCAATCACTAACAAGGGAACCGTTCCAGGTCACAGTGCTTGAATTTAATGAAAATGCATATTTAAGCTAATTTTTGTTCCTTAAGAAACGTGGCTCGTTTCGTTTGATATGAACTTAAATAATTTGATATGAACTTAAATAATTTGATATGAACTTAAATAATTTGATATGAACTTAAATAATTTGACATGAACATAAATAATTTGATAGGAACTTAAATAATTTGATATGAACTTAAATAATTTGATATGAACTTAAATAATTTGATATGAACTCAAATAATTTGACATGAACTTAAATAATTTGATATGAACTTAAATAATTTGATATGAACTTAAATAATTTGATATGAACTTAAATAATTTGATGTGAACTTAAATAATTTGACATGAACTTAAATAATTTGATATGAACTTAAATAATTTGATATGAACTTAAATAATTTGATATGAACTTAAATAATTTGATATGAACTTAAATAATTTGACATGAACTTAAATAATTTGACATGAACTTAAATAATTTGATATGAACTTAAATAATTTGATATGAACTTAAATAATTTTATATGAACTTAAATAATTTGACATGAACTTAAATAATTTGATATGAACTTAAATAATTTGACATGAACTTAAATAATTTGATATGAACTTAAATAATTTGATATGAACTTAAATAATTTGATATGAACTTAAATAATTTGATATGAACTTAAATAATTTGACATGAACTTAAATAATTTGATATGAACTTAAATAATTTGATATGAACTTAAATAATTTGATATGAACTTAAATAATTTGATATGAACTTAAATAATATGACATGAACTTAAATAATTTGACATGAACTTAAATAATTTGACATGAACTTAAATAATTTGATATGAACTTAAATAATTTCATATGAACTTAAATAATTTGATATGAACTTAAATAATATGACATGAAGTTAAATAATATGACATGAACTTAAATAATTTGACATGAACTTAAATAATTTGATATGAACTTAAATAATTACATATGAACTTAAATAATTTTATATGAACTTAAATAATATGACATGAACTTAAATAATTTGATATGAACTTAAATAATTTGATATGAACTTAAATAATTTGATATGAACTTAAATAATTTGATATGAACTTAAATAATTTGACATGAACTTAAATAATTTGATATGAACTTAAATAATTTGACATGAACTTAAATAATTTGATATGAACTTAAATAATTTGATATGAACTTAAATAATTTGATATGAACTTAAATAATTTGATATGAACTTAAATAATTTGATATGAACTTAAATAATTTGACATGAACTTATATAATTTGATATGAACTTAAATAATTTGATATGAACTTAAATAATTTGATATGAACTTAAATAATTTGATATGAACTTAAATAATTTGATATGAACTTAAATAATTTGATATGAACTTAAATAATATGACATGAACTTAAATAATTTGACATGAACTTAAATAATTTGACATGAACTTAAATAATTTCATATGAACTTAAATAATTTCATATGAACTTAAATAATTTGATATGAACTTAAATAATATGACATGAACTTAAATAATTTGACATGAACTTAAATAATTTGATATGAACTTAAATAATTAGATATGAACTTAAATAATTTTATATGAACTTAAATAATATGACATGAACTTAAATAATTTGATATGAACTTAAATAATTTGATATGAAATTAAATAATTTGATATAAACTTAAATAATTTGATATGAACTTTAATAATTTGATATGAACTTAAATAATTTGATATGAACTTAAATAATTTGATATAAACTTAAATAATTTGATATAAACTTAAATTAATTTGATATGAACTTAAATAATTTGATATGAACTTAAATAATTTTATATGAACTTAAATAATTTGATATGAACTTAAATAATTTGATATGAACTTAAATAATTTGATATGAACTTAAATAATATGGCATGAACTTAAATAATTTGACATGAACTTAAATAATTTGATATAAACTTAAATAATTTGATATAAACTTAAATAATTTGATATGAACTTAAATAATTTGATATAAACTTAAATAATTTGATCTAAACTTAAATAATTTGATATGAACTTAAATTAATTTTATATAAACTTAAATAATTTGATATCAACTTAAGTCTCAGCCCAATCTTTTTAACCTTCCTTTAAACGTATTAATATCGGCCTATTATTGGCAGAGAGCAGAAGTTTTAGGAGAAGTTTTCATAACCTAACATTACACATACACAGAGACGGGACTCCCTGACGTGAGGTCAACACGACGACGGGGCTCCGCCTTAGACGACACAGGCCATTGCTTTAAAAGCGGACATGCATCCATACGATAGACCGGATTTGAACCTACGACCGTAGCCTTACTACAGCATCAGAGTTGCGTGTCTTGCGGCCACCACGACCCACACTGTTCGGTTCATAATATTTAATACAAGGACATCCACTTACAAGTGAAGAAGTCTGACAAAGAAGAAGAAGAAGAAGAAGAAGAAGAAGAAGAAGAAGAAGAAGAAGAAGAAGAAGAAAATAATGAAACTCTCCAATAAAATTTAATCAAATATAAGTGTATACTCCAGAATTCGAATATGCGTTTCGTTGTGAAAATTTTGTTTAGGGTCTATGACAGACTTCATTTAAACTAATCGAGATGTGAACCCCGGTCTCCGACTGGAGCAGGACTGTCAGATGAAGATGCGACTTGAAGCCATGTTGCACAAAAGATTAAATCATTTTGATAGCTGTAGGCAGGCCCTGTGACGTAGCAGCTTCATTGCGCTGTGATCGTCTACATGTTTAATTTCCTCGTGTTAATGTGTGGGAACACGATCTGAAATCTGTACGACTTGATTCAGAGCGAATCGCCTGCCACACGGTAATACCGTAAGCTGAACTTGAGGGAAATCCCCGCTGTGAAGTCAGTGCGCCCGCCCTCACTTGCCAAGCCGTTCTCGTAATGGGGACGAGTGTTGGGCTGCGAGCGAAAGTTAATGTTGGATTTCCTTATGAAAGAAGCTGCCTTTATATTACCACAAGGCGCAAGGACTAAGTTGACTGATTACGTTCCTTGTAAGGCCAGCTGCCCTGTTAGCTGAACCATTAACACGTGACTTAATGGTTGTGTGTTAGCTTCTTCCGTATTTGGAAAACACAAATTTATAATACAGTTACAATGAAACTGCTCTGTTTTATAAAATGCATAATTCAGATAGTGCATTAAAATTTTGGTTAGCCCCATATTCACGCCCACTGTAGAAACTAAATAAAAAAAACTGCAAAAACAAATGAAATAAAAAAGAAATTTCTAAAATGAAAATATTAGGGGAAGAAGAGTAAATAAAACAAGCAAAGATCATAATACATGTAAGGAATGATATAATTAATGATTATACAGGGTGATTCACGAATATAAATGACACTCGGGAGGAAATTAAACGCAGAATAAATATGGGAAATGCCTGTTATTATTCGGTTGAGAAGCTTTTGTCATCTAGTCTGCTGTCAAAAAATCTGAAAGTTAAAATTTATAAAACCGTTATATTACCGGTTGTTCTGTATGGCTGTGAAACTTGGACTCTCACTTTGAGAGAGGAACAGAGTTTGAGGGTTTTTGAGAATAAGGTTCTTAGGAAAATATTTGGGGCTAAGAGGGATGAAGTTACAGGAGAATGGAGAAAGTTACACAACGCAGAACTGCACTCATTGTATCCTTCACCTGACATAATTAGGAACATTAAATCCAGACGTTTGAGATGGGCAGGGCATGTAGCACGTATGGGCGTATCCAGAAATGCGTATAGAGTGTTAGTTGGGAGGCCAGAGGGGAAAAGACCTTTGGGGAGGCCGAGACGTAGATGGGAAGATAATATTAAAATGGATTTGAGGGAGGTGGGATATGATGGTAGAGATTGGATTAATCTTGCTCAGGATAGGGACCAATGGCGGGCTTATGTGAGGGCGGCAATGAACCTCCGGGTTCCTTAAAAGCCAGTAAGTAAGTAAGTAAGTAAGTAAGTAACAGGGTAATTCACGAGGAAAGGTAAAAAATTTAGGATACGATATCTTAGGCCATTTTGAGTGAAAAAGTTTATATGAACTTAGGTCCGTTTTCGAACGATGGCGGAGCTAGATGCATTTTTTTTGGTAAGACGTCTCGCCCCAATGTGAATCACACGTTACCATATGCTGCTGACGTGAGACGAGGCGTGAGACAAGGTCAAGGTCGCAATGAATGACGTAACATTGGAATCTGCATTGTGAACGATGTAGATAACAGGAAGAAACCGGGTGGTGGGGCATTACAAATGTCCAATCGCCTGAAAATGTGCGAAAACACCGACCCCAACTTCTAGAATATTAGGTATGTATGCATACATGAATATAAACTTTAAATTTGTCCGTTATCTGTCTCTAAATGCGAGTTAGTACAATGGAATCTCAGAAGTTTATGTGAAATCAAAGAGCCATATCTCCGTAACCGTTCGAAAACGGACATATATTCATATGAACTTTTTGATTCAGAATGACTTCAGAATTCACATCCTAAATTTTTTACCTTTCCTCGTGAATCACCCTGTATATATAGTAAGAAGAAATGAAAGATACAACCACATACCGTAACTAAAATGATAGTGAAAACAGCAAGGTAAATCACCAGGGAATATAGAAGCAAAAGGAATTATTTGCGCTTGACAAAGCAGACGTAAATGGTTTTTCTTGGCGGTACTTTACAGCACACTCTACCACTTCCTCATTTCATCTACCATCTGCATATCTGCCGTTAAGTCTTGGGGCCCCGATATTGATACAAGATTTAAGGGCTTGAAGCACTGCGCCCTGAGGCAGGCTTATCAATTTTATTACTCATCTGGGATGGGACCTGACTCTGTAAGGACTGCGACAGGACGACCCACCTGTCAGCTTCGGATTTGAGATTGGTACCCATGTCACTTTTGGGGCGTGAATAATCTTATCGTATAGGTGCAGTGTTGACAACCCCATGCGCTAGAATATCCCTCGCCATTGCTTGTTTCCTCCCTAGAAAAAAACTAAATTTCTCTAAAAACTGCAAAATATATTAACGAAAAAATCAATTATTGCACTTCTGGAGGCAAATTACAGTATTTATCCAACAGTATATTTATGTTGTATACAAAAAAAAACTCAGAAACGTTGCAAGAAACAGAATACACTTGCTATCACTTACTTACTGGCTTTTAAGGAACCCGGAGGTTCATTGCCGCCCTCACATAAGCCCGCCATTGGTCCCTATCCTGAGCTAGATTAATCCATTTTCTGTCATCATAGCCCACCTCCCTCAAGTCCATTTTAATATTATCTTCCCATCTACGTCTCGGCCTCCCTCAAGGTCTTTTTCCCTCCGGCCTCCCAACTAACACTCTATATGCATTTCTGGATTCGCCCATACGTGCTACATGCCCTGCCCATCTCAAACGTCTGGATTTAATGTTCCTAATTATGTCAGGTGAAGAATACAATGCGTGCAGTTCTGTGTTGTGTAACTTTCTCCGTTCTTCTGTAACTTCATCCTTCTTAGCCCCAAATATTTTCCTAAGCACCTTATTCTCAAACACCCTTAACCTATGTTCCTCTCTCAAAGTGAGAGTCCAAGTTTCACAACCATAAAGAACAACCGGTAATATAACTGTTTTATAAATTCTAACTTTCAGATTTTTTGACAGCAGACTGGATGATAAAAGCTTCTCAACCGAATAATAACAGGCATTTGCCATATTTATTCTGTGTTTAATTTCCTCCCGAGTATCATTTATATTTGTTACTGTTGCTCCAAGATATTTGAACTTCTCCACCTCTTGAAAAGATAAATTTCCAATTTTTATATTTCCATTTCGTACGATATTCTCGTCACGAGACATAATCATATACTTTGTTTTTTCGGGATTTATTTCCAAACCTATCTCTTTACTTGCTTCCAGTAAAATTCCCGTGTTTTCCCTAATGGTTTGTGGATTTTCTCCTAACATATTCACGACACTTGCTATCAGACTTTTTATTTCTTGCCATTTTTGATAATATAAAACCCGTTTCTATTATTTTCTTACTTTGCACTAGGCCTGAAATTATTATTGAGCTGACAAGTTTATTCCTTGTCTTTGTTTTCATTTTGTTTACAGATGAGAAAATCCTCTCCACAGAACCAGTAGAGTGTGGTATTATCAAAATATTCTCAACAAGATTAACAAAGGGTGGAAATGCCACCATAATGTCATTTTCTTTACCTGACCAATGACATATATTTATCTCAATTAGGAATAGTAGTACTGGATTGTGTAATAATTATCATTTATTACGAATGTTTGTTTATCTGTTTTTGTTCCATACAAAAAAAATTCAGCTGCTAATGAAGCACTTGACACCTGTTTTGCCAAGAACAGAATGTGGAGTAATTACTCCAAGTTTTTCAAATAAACTTCATTCAAATGAAAATTTTTAGAAAATTTAGTATACCCTTTCAATCAGGAAACGAGTGTTACGAGCGAGAAAATCTCGAAAAAGTCCCGAAAAAATTTTCCTAGAATCAAACCTACTTTACCTACTGGGTGTTCAATTCAAAATGTATCATGGCTCGCTGTATGTCGTCATGTGCCTAGCCGATGAGCCTAGAGAATTCTATCTTCCTACACTTCCGCAGAGACGTATTACCTATGTGCCAGAGAAGTTGCCTAGCAAGTACGGCGTTCATTCTGAAGAGTACTTACCGATACGTATGGTAACGCCGGTAGTGGCATGAATGTGAACTGTTTGGAAACATGTACTGAGGGTCGGGATATGGGGAGAGGGTTAAGACGATTTCTTACGTAATTGTTGACATTAACTTCGACGGTCAACATGGACACGGAGCATTTGATTTGTGTTGTGGAATGTTGCCGTACGCAACCAATGATAACAAATACCCTGCGTACGACTTGCCGGCGCAAAACACAGTTCGAAAGAGGTTATGGTAGCACACAGACCGTACAGACCGCCATCTGTTGCTACGACGTTCAAGTTATACCGTACACGTTCTGAGGTTCAGATTGAACGCCTTGATTAATAGGCAACTTCTCTGATATAAAAGCTGAAACTCGCTTCAAATCGCTGACTCACAACAATGACGTCATGACACACTTTGAAATGAACACCCAGTATTAGCTACATTGCATATGAAGGGTCCAGGGGAAGAACCTGCTAAGTCACATTTTACTGTTTTACAGGAGAGCAAGTTTAATGTTTCAAGGTCCATTACATTCTATTGTATCTGAGTTATCATTCTTCAAATATATCTAGCTTAATCAAGTTTTTACTCTGTACAATAAAACCACTGAAATCTCTACTGCCTGAGGTATTTCATGGCATCCAAAACAAAAAATTGATAATTTTGGACTTAACAGGTTTCTCCCCTGGACTCTTCGTATGTTTTTCCTAAATCTAAGAAAATTTGCCTATGGTTGGCAACACTGTTAGCAGGAGGCACAATGGACCAATTTTAGTCTAAGTACATGGATGTCTAGCACTCGAAAAGCCAGCTAGTCATGTTTCATGCTCTAAAGCGTGTAAATGTATTTATTACTGTAGAATTTCAAGTTGATTAATTCAAAGAAGACAAAGTGAGGTGAAATGAAATAGCGTAATAAAATGGTATACCAATTTTTATTACGTAAAATTGTTTGACAATTAAAAATCAATATTAAATATTTACATAAGTGCATACATCGGTACAAGAAGTCTTACATTATTTACAACGTACTATCTGTATTAGTCTCAGTAAAAGATTATTTCGTAATCTTTCTTCCCACTCCTTGCTTGTCAGCATTGTCATAAATCCAGATATTCTTATCGGTTGGTTTTCACATCATACATTTCAGCTAGGAATCACAAAATATATGAAGAGGTGCAGGAATTTCCCCTTATTTCCGCCATGACATGGATATTAGTCGATTATGACTAAATCATACGGAGTACTGTGACGTGCACATAAAACTACATTCACTCACTTTCTCTCAGGCTGTCTTGAGCACTCTTCGTTTTCCTTATAGTCCGCCGTTCCTCTCTTTTCCTCCTAAACATTCATTGAACTTGTGCTAGATTCAATGTAGCAAATTAACATTCATTACATGTGAACCAGATGTTTGCTCGTTTCCTTGTATTTGTGTTGCTTTAAGGGAAGAGGATACTGAAATTTGACTAAAATTCACATTAAAATTGTTTTCTCTTAAAATAATCTTTTCACTGTAGAGAATATACGCTATTAAAAAATATAATTTAAGCCCTAATTCAATGCTATGACATTTCGTGATGCCATTTTTAAAACTCTGTTAGCTCACTTCGTTTTCCAATGTCATTTGTTTCAAATTTACCGCATTCTGAGTTCAATTGTTTATTTTATACAATTTCATTGTTCAATAGTGTGGCAGCCCTATCTACAAGAGATTTTTGTTTTATTCACCAGATAGCAGGAGATAATATTATCCCTTCAGTTGTTTTTGTCAGAGATGCTTGAAAATTGTTTTGATCTAAAGTATAGGAATGTGGTTGTTACATCTTAACAGAAATAGTTATTGTAATGTCTGAAACACATAGTATGTAAATAGTGTGTATTTTTAGATTGCATTTAGTGTAGTTTTGTGTTTTATAGTGAATTTGTATATATAGTTATAAATCATGAGAAGAATTAGGAAATAGAAGGCTAGACTTGTAAATAATATGAAAACTGTAAGGAACTGTTAAAAAGTGACTCTTTAGATGTGATTTTCCGTAAATTGCTCCCCAAATATCTATAAAAAAACTTACTGAGTTATATCAGTTCTTCTAAGTAATTGCAAATGGGAGCTACAGGAATTGCCAAATTTGGATCCCCTTTTGATTTTTTTAAACGGTTGTTCAATGTACAAAAAATTGTCAGTTTCAAGGAGAAAACAAGGAATTTCAAATTTTCAATATCCTCTTCCCTTAAAGACTGTAGAAAAGCTCAAGACTAGGTAATCCCTCTACTTTGTAATGCCAAGAATTGAACAGATATGTTCAACAGCGAAAAGACTGAATGTGGTGTAAAATTATAAAAATAATAATAAATAAGAACAACATAATAATATAAATAAAAATTAAATTGTGAAATTATGGCAGGAAAGATCGGAGTACTTCATTAAAACCTGCCATAGCGCCCTCTTTGTTCATCACTGATTGTACTTGGACACGCCAGCATGTTAATCAGGATTTCTGACGTTAGAGGACATGCAATGCACTAACCATATGAATAACAGTGCTATATGATGCAATCAGAAGATAAACTGACCAACTCCAATTTTTGTGAGAGTTACGTTGTTAGAACACATTATAAGGATAAGATATACAAAGCAATATGCTTTCAAAACCCTACTTAAGAGCACAGGAGAAAACTTGGTAAGTTTTTTGTTTTAGATGTCATGTAATAGCTGAGGTAGAGTAGATTTGTGTAGTTTAATTGTACAGCATAACAACTTCGGAATATGTATGGTAAGACTTTCCTGTGTTAAATTTCAACGTACCTCGTTTACATGTTTCGACAAATTTATGCGCCATCTTCAGAAATGGTCGTTGTTGGTCTTGGCGCCACTTGTTCTGTTTCCTGTGAGGATGTGTTCGTGTGGTATAGTGTAGAGTCAAAGAGTGTGTGTGTTTTGAAGTTGAGTTGTGTGTTGAGAATTTCGTGGGGATGTGTTTTTGTGTGTCTATATATTTCATATTGTTCTAGTGTGTTTAGTTTCTGGCTTTTTGGTTGGATGTGTAGTATTTCCATGTCTGTGTTGATGTCTCTGTGGGTGTGGTTAGCATTTGTGATGTGTTCTGCATATGTGGAGATGTTTTGTAATTTTGTTATGGCTGTGATGTGTTCTTTGTAACGTGTTTGAAACGATCTGCCTGTCTGTCCTATGTAGAAGTTGTTGCAGGTGTTACATTTGAGTTTGTATACGCCTGTGTGGTTGTATTTGTTTGTTTGTGTTGTAGAGTGTTATTTGTTCTGTAAGCGATGTTGTAATTTAATTTCTTGAATGAGGTTGCAATTTTGTGTGTGTTTTTGTTTTCGTATGTTAGTGTGATGTATTTTTTGTGTTCTTGTATTTGTGTTGTATTCTTATGTTTTTTGTGATTATGTTTTGTCTTACGTATTATGTCGTCCAGTTCTGAAGATGACCCATAAATAGGTCGAAACATGTAAACGAGGTATGTTGAAATTTAACACAGGAATGTCTTACCATACATATTCCGAAGTGATACAGTGTTAAAAGTTGTGTAATCAAGATGTATAACAACTTCATTAGTCCAAAGAAATTTGAAGAATGATAACCCAAAGGCAATACAATATAATGGGTCTTGAAACATTTGACTTTCTTTCCTGTGAAAACAGTAAAACTTGACTTGTCAGGTTTTTCCCCTGTATCCTTAAATTATATTCGTAATTGTGTAGATCGCAGTATCTTTTCTATCTACTGGTTATTTTACTAAACTTTCATAAGTTTTTCAGTTTAGAACTCCTTTTTCAGCTTTAATCTCATTGCAATTGACCAGTTGTCTTGTCCCCCATACCGTGGCTCTGTATTACAAGTTACATGATTTAAATAGCCCACATATTATGTGAACAGTATTTGATAATCAATATAACAGTATATGAATATGTCTGGCTTGTCAGAGCTCATGTGTATTTATGAGACATTTGTGAGACACATGTTTAGCTGCTTATGGTTAGTGCACTTACAGACGACACATTGTAATTAACTAATTACAGCTACAATTCTGTTGTTACATTCTTTGTAACTACAGAGCTATTAATAGACAATGAGGTAATAGTACAGCAACAATGGAATGACGATTGAATAAACGACGAACGTGCTGGAGAAAACTTTCGCACAGCACATTTCTAGATATAAATCCCAGAAAAATTAGCTAAAATCGGGTTCCGCTACCATTTATTGAAAAACTATGAGCTGATTGAAGAAGGAAGACTAGATATATGCGGTCGCTAATCCCGGCGACATTAATATAAAGTTTTTCATAGACAGACACATTGTTGGAGAAGAATTTCTCCTATCGTTACCAATATTACCGAAGCGGGAAGCCACGGGAAATTTCTGCACCTTATAATATGGTCTAGAGAACAAAGCCATTGTATTCTATTTGTGAGGTAATTGTCCCAGTGGACAAGAGAACAATGAAAATTTCTGGAATGGATGCAAATCTCTGAAAAAAAGGCAAGACAACAATGATTTATTCATGACCTTCTAATATCTGTTCGCAGTGAAAGGATTTAAGCATGTAGGAGGAAACTTTCTGAGCTTCTTAGAACAAGGAAGTTCTCACGAAAATAAGAGGCATTTTTCATTATTATTATATCAGCCGACTTCATTTTCCAAGAAGTACAGGGTGTTTTAAAAAAAGGTAACCGAAACTGAGTATATGTTTTTTTAACAATATAATGTAACTTACGGTCTGTGTTCTTAATTATTTATTTATGTTTCACAATTGAGTTGAATTGAGTTGAGTGAGTGAGTGAGTGTCACAGCCGATATGCCACAGTACGCAGTCCTGGAATGCACATGTTGCGTGGAACATTATTTCCATTGTTACGAGACAGGACAGAATGATGGGCTTTCCCTGAAATTCGTCGCAACCGCTTTTTACCTTTCCCTGTCCCGCCAGAAGCCCGGACCCCACGATGAGTGACGAATTTCTGTGGGGCATGTTAAAGGAACAGTGTTTTCATCCGGTACCACTTATAGCTGGCGCCAGCGTTTTTGGCGTGTGTCCTAGAAATGTTATGTTTTATTTAACGACGCTCGCAACTGCAGAGGTTATATCAGCGTCGCCGGATGTGCCGGAATTTTGTCCCGCAGGAGTTCTTTTACATGCCAGTAAATCTACTGACATGAGCCTGTCGCATTTAAGCACACTTAAATGCCATCGACCTGGCCCGGGATCGAACCCGCAACCTTGGGCATAGAAGGCCAGCGGTGTGTCCTAGATATAGGCTATAGTGCCCAGTTTGTGAGCATGTTGCTAGTGCAGCTGAGAATGGTACCACTTCTTATACACGTCACATCAGCCATTTTTCAAATAAAGTTGTCAGACTGACTGCGGAAAATGTAAAACATTAGCTCTTAACGTTCCCATTACTTATTTCACACGCCAAAAACGGTGACGCGGACTGTACCCTTGACGATCTGAAGGCAAATATTGAGTCTGTGATATTGAACATAACTCCAGATTAGTGTGCTGGAATCCTTACCACATCATTGGTCACATGGAGTAGGTAGTGGATAATGACGGACGCCATGTCGAGCATATAATTGTGTAAAGACGGTCAAAAGCCAGACAAAAGTTTCGGTTATCTTTTTTTTAAACACCCTGTAGTTATATCTTACGTCAGTGATCCTTCCGACAACGCTATGTCTCCTAGCATCTTGATTGTACGGAGGTTTTTTCGTCGTCGATAACATACTTATGACGACGACCACGATGATAATGATGATGATAATGATGACGATGATATTTAAGTTATGGGAGAAATTGCATCCCAAAATCGCTTTCTGCACCTCAAATCTGGCGATATCTTCGGGATATTGCAATCTTCAGAGCCCGTCCTCGGGATGCTAGACCTCGAAAATGAAGTCAATCTCCTATGGATTTCTGATCGGGAAGTATCACGTTTCACAGTCGGTCTCTCTCCTCAGTTGTAGTCATCGCGTGGAGACTTCACCCATCGACTTGGGCCTTGCTGAAGCTTCGTTTTCAGGCTTATTCTCGTCTTCGTCTTCAGGCATAGGCGGGGCATCTGCTTCCACCTCGGGCTTTATAAAAGGTTCCAGCTCAGGCTTCGCTAAGGTCTCGTGTTCAGTCTTCACCAATATAGGATCGGGATACAACGTGAACTGAGGAGGGACGTACCAGCCCTTCAGCGGGTATCCTGGCTCGTTATGCATAGCGATATCCAGTCCTGGAAAACAACGCAAAATAATCCGTGTTACTACTGCATGGTGTTCTAACATGTTCAGAAATTTCCTCTTAATAAATAAAAATAAAACAAGAATAAAAATTAATCTTATCATGCAGGCTTTCACGGCCGGTGTCTAGTTGAAACAGAGCTTCCGGGCTAAGATGCCGTGGTCTACTGGTGCTGACGTTACCAGACGTTTCGTCTACTTCTACGGCAGACATCTTCAGTGGTTAGGTATCCTCGGTCGAAGTCTTCTGCTCGGGATACCGACTTCGACCGAGGATACCTAACCACTGAAGATGTCTGCCGTAGAAATAGACGAAACGTCTGGTAACGTCAGCACCAGTAGACCACGGCATCTTAGCCCGGAAGCTCTGTTTCAACAAGAATAAAAATTATTACATAATATAAAAAAATTAACCAGAGTTTTAATTCAGGCGGACTGAGCTTTTATCGTTTGACTGTTAATGTATCCAATTGTTAATTATTAAAATTACAGTGAAACCTCTCATTTAAGGACATCGAAGGGACGTAACAAGCTGTTCGCAACTGAGAGGTGTCCTTTTGGTAGGGAGGCTCCACAATCTAACAGTAAATTTATGATATGCATTGTGTATCCCTTTAAGCTTTAAATGAAATGTATTACTGTAGTTTAATTATAAATACAGTATACTACAGTAGGCCTAAATTCTTTGCAACTTTGAACTACAGTAGATAAGACCGAAAAAGGAAAATACAGTACTGTGCCATGTAATTTTATTCTAGGTCTACAGTTATGCAGTACTGTAATTTACAGTTTTCAACTTAACCTTTACGTTCAGGTGCCATGTCTCTCGAAACAGTACAACTGATTGAAGTGAAGAGAGTAATCCTACTAACCCTATCATTATGTCGAATACAATTTCACGATGGCGGAAATCTTAGACCCATCAGACAGGTCAAATTTTATGATTTTGTTTATCCACCCGCTTCCAGCTAACAAGGGGTAGCCGGCTGGGCTAGTGGTAGCCTACGAGACCCTAAGGGTGCTATTCATAGACATTTCGCTAGCCCGCGCTACGAGCGTGCTAAACAGGATTCATATCATATCATATCGCTGACACTCGTTTATGAGTACGAAAAACGTTAGTTCGCTGATCATCCACCGAAAGCCCGCGCTAAGAATGTCTATGAATACGGTCCTTATTGTCTTCTTTCATGTTAAGGAATTTCTGTACAGTTCTCAAAACTAAATTTTCATTTTTGTAATACATTAGGTCTTGAAATACAGTTATGTCCACAGTCAGGAGGTAAAACAATCTTTAGGACTGTGAAACAGCTGTCCGTATCCGTGTCTGAGAGTGTCCGTAAACGAGAATTGAATTTATCATTATTTCTATATTATTTCAGTTGGGACATAAAAATCTGTCCGTATATGAGGAGTGTCCGTATCTTGGAGGTGTCCGTAAGGAGAGGTTTCACTGTGTATGCGTTTTTATCCCTATACAGAAAGCAAAAAGCAGTATTTCAATTTCCTTCTTCATTTATGACTTGGCCGCAAATTGGTTTTACTGTCATGACATTATTTTCGATAGGTGCATTTAGGCTTCTTTGACAACACTATTTTCAACTAAAGAAATTAATGTGATTAGAGCTATTTGTGTACGGATAGTTGCGTTTTATTCCTCGAAATAATAGTTCGACGTTTGCAGACGGAAATCGATCTTACATGAATTCAAAAATCTTTTTCCCAGCTGTGATAATATTTAGGGGCCATATTCATAGATATTCTTAGCGCGAGCTTCCGGTGGATGATCAGCGAACTAAGTTTTTCGTATTCATAAACCAGTGTTAGCGATATGATATGATATGAATCCTATACAAGTAACCAGTGGATAGCCGGGGTAGTTTAGCACGCTCGTAGCGTGGGCTAGCGAAATGTCTATGCATAGGACCCTAGAACTGTAAATGGTTCAAGGTGTGGACCATTTTCAATGAGGGAAAATGACAGTGCTATTTTATGTTCGTCTTTTACACAAATAAATTCCGTATATATTTATGAATCGACGCTTGAAATTATTTATGCAAACCTTACTCAAAATTTTCAACAATTAAAACTTATTGGAATTTTCAATAACCCACTTCTTTGTGTAAATAATAAATGGCTTCTGATAACTGGTAAGTTTAATTTGCAATTTACTAAATATTATATCGTGTTGCAGTTGCGTAATGGTAATTAATATGAATGTTTAATAAATTTATTTATAAGCAAGTCATTCTTCTCTTCAATTTATTTTGCTTTGATTATATCACTATTCGTATTATTCTTGTTTTAAATTCCATCTTGAAGTATTATAGGAGGCTATGACAGAAAATTTCTCCATTAGGCCTTTTAGACGAGTCAAACCTTTGCCTGAATCGTGTGCAGTACTTCCGAGAAAAGATTATGTATTGCCGTAAAACTTGTTCGTATAGACATCTAGCGGCTGTTTCATAAACTGCTTAATCTGAAGTAGGTCATACGTATAAAGAATGAACCGTAATGTCATTTCAAGGAGTTATTCTTTGAGATAATTACAACAATAAAGTGTAATACAATTTTGCTCGTTTTGCTTACCTTTCGAGAAAAAAATTGTTTTATAATATTGTTTCATAGCTGTTTTGGGAAAGCCATTGTTTTAATTCCCAATATGCTCAGTCAGTTTAAGAGAGCAGTGTATTATGATAATAAATGATTGAAAGAATTTTAGTTTTGTCTTTTAAATGTGCAGAAATTTAATCGAACAAATATAACTTTTAATTTTGCAAAGAAATTTACCTTTCAGCTCTTGGTCCTCCGTTACACGGAGCACTCCGAATCCTTTCAGCGCTCCGAACATGATGCAAGACGCCACAGAGCCCCATAAAATGATCACAGATGCACCGACTATTCTGTGCCACAACAGCTGAAAATAAGAAAAAATATATATTATGTCTAAGTCATTCGATAAACGAATGCACTTTTCTGGGGAGGGCGCCAGCAATACAACAATGAATCATGTATACTTCCACTGCACACTGATTCTTCACGCCTCTTCAGTAACGAGGGAATGATAAAAACAGAAGGATAATTATATCGAAACAATTACTTCAAAGAATCACGGCTATAATTGGTTTATTTCAAGCAAATTCTTAAATTTTAAAGCTTTATAATAAACGAGGTTGTCTATAGTTGAGTTTCCGAGATTTCCGAAAAGTCTAACAACCAGTTTAATTAAAAATGGAAGCAAAAATGAAAACCCGGGCAGTGCCGGGTGTTTCCAGCTACTTACTTCATACAAACACAGAAACATTATCTGTAGGCTATATTTAATAGCTTTCGATTATTATTGTCCAAGGCCCCTTATAGACGAAGTCATATGTTTTTCTTTCATTACAGCCCCCCAGATGACATTATTTTAATTTTAAAACTCATTTATCTCATTAAATATCAGTCCTATCAGAATTTTGCATAGGATAAAACTTATCCGAAATCATTTTTAAAGAAACTTTTGTTATGTAACATTTTTCATGAAAATTATTAATAAGGGAGATATTTGGATTTATTTAAGTCAAGCTTCCTTATAACCCACCTTTTAAATAAAGTATTTTGAATGCCATATAGCCTAAAATCTAAGTTACAACGAACTTAATTTATATTCCAGTTTTCATATAAATCGGTTCAGCCATTATCGCGTGAAAAGGTAACAAACATCCAGACAGACATAGAAACAAACATTTCAAAAATGCGATTTTCGGTTTCAGGATGGTTAATTATACATGTTAACACCAATTATTTTTGGAAAATCGAAAATTACCAGAAAAATTTTCGCTACCGGTACAGATTTATTATTAGTATAAATTAGTGAAATAATCTCCGTTTATATTCAATTGTGAATATACCGCATATGTTTTGAGTTAAATCAACATCGAAATAAATAATACGTCCTTTTGATCCATAATCTCATCAGAATGCAGTCCTAAATAATGAAACATATTTAGTACTGACTTCAATAAACTTTTCGAGGATTTGTGTTGATCTAATTACACTAAACGAATATGCCGCAACTTTCGTGAGGTGGCGCTTAGCCTACACCTAGTACAAGGCAACATATTGACAACCGACAAACATTTATGTGATTTCCACAAGACATTAAAAATTGCTTCCTCTGTTCATTGCCGTTGTGAAATTCCTTGAGATTGTGAAATTTATGATCAAGCAAGTCCAGGGACGAGTCCCAGTCGTATGGTCATCACGTTCTCTGTGACTATGTTGAAATATACATTTACAAGAAACCTAGGAAACCAAGAAGAATACGTGACGCAACTACACAAAATTTGTTTTTAGGCCATTGAAATGTTTTCGTTGCATAATTAGAATTTCATCCTTGATTAATAATAATGGAGTATTTTTTTCAAGTTCTGCCCGGTCTTGAAACTAACATACGCCTTACTTACTTACTGGTTTTTAAGAAACCCGGAGGTTCATTGCCGCCCTCACATAAGCCCGCCATTGGTCCCTATCCTGAGCAAGATTAATCCAGTCTCTACCATCATATCCCACCTCCCTCAAATCCATTTTAATATTATCTTCCCATCTACGTCTCGGCCTCCCCAAAGATCTTTTTCCCTCCGGCCTTCCAACTAACACTCTATATGCATTTCTGGATTCGCCCAAACGTGCTACATGCCCTGCCCATCTCAAACGTCTGGATTTAATGTTCCTAATTATGTCAGTTGAAGAATACAATGCGTGCAGTTCTGTGTTGTGTAACTTTCTCCATTCTTCTGTAACTTCATCCCTCTTAGCCCCAAATATTTTCCTAAGCACCTTATTCTCAAACACCCTTAACCTATGTTCCTCTCTCAAAGTGAGAGTCCAAGTTTCACAACCATAAAGAACAACCGGTAATATAACTGTTTTATAAATTCTAACTTTCAGATTTTTTGACAGCAGATTGGATAATAAAAGCTTCTCAACCGAATAATAACAGGCATTTCCCATATTTATTCTGCGTTTAATTTCCTCCCGAGTATCATTTATATTTGTTACTGTTGCTCCCAGATATTTGAATTTTTCCACCTCTTCAAAGGATAAATTTCCAATTTTTATATTCCCATTTCGTACAATATTCTGGTAACGAGACATAATCATATACTTTGTGTTTTCGGGATTTACTTCCAAACCTATCTCTTTACTTGCTTCAAGTAAAATTCTCGTGTTTTCCCTAATCGTTTGTGGATTTTCTCCTAACATATTCACGTCATCCTCATAGACAAGCAGCTGATGTAACCCGTTCAATTCCAAATCCTCTCTGTTATCCTGGACTTTCCTAATGGCATACTCTAGAGCAAAGTTAAAAAGTAAAGGTGATAGTGCATCTCCTTGCTTTAGCCCGCAGTGAATTGGAAACGCATCTGACAGAAATTGATCTATACGGACTCTGCACGAACATAGGCCTAACACTTAAAAAATCTCTTCAGCCATGTAAATTATCATTGCATCGGTAACTAATTAATTAATTTCACTCCATTTAAAAAACGTATATAGGAAATCTATGTTGTACTGAAAACGGACAGTGTTATACAACAATTTTTTCTGATAGTAACAGCAACAAGGTTTCGTAACTATTTAGTGTCCATCATTAGGATAGTACTGTCGAAGACCTGAAGGATCGCCTGTTCTGTTAGACCTGTTATTCCTGGAAAGCATAGGATGGCAACTACTTCCATTTTAGCTTAGTCAGGCGACTTGAGCAATTAGATGGCTCAATCTGTAATAGTTTTGAAGTCACGGAGATAATACAAAACAAACGAGACTGGATTTATCGCTCATTTGCTGTCCACGTTTCCCTAGCAACCAAATGCAGTATTTATTTATTGTATAATATGATGCTTTAACAAATTGTGAATTCAGTTTTGTGTTGATTTCTGCAATTATGGTTCTCAAACAGAGGAGAAAATGTTTATCGTCAGCATTATTTCCGGTCATACGAAGTGGGGCGTCAGAATGGCCAGCTTGCTCCACATTGAAGAGCAGCACCAGGAGCGATTTAACAATGCGGCACCAAATAACACAACAGTGTTAGCTGTCGTCGAGAAGTTCCGTCGTACTGGATCAGTCTTATGTCGCCTGTATGTTATAATGACTTATCTTGATTTTCAGAGTATGTTTGTAATTTCAGTGCTGCGTATGACCGGAAATAATGCTGGACAATAAACACCTTCTCCTCTGTTGTGAGAACCATAATTGCAGAAATCAACACAACACTGAATCCACAATATGTCAAACTATTATCAAATACCTTACTATAATAATACTGGACAGCTAGCAGTTTTGCGTGCTAACGACGATGGTGCTGCTACCTACCTGCCGGTGTGGAGATACTCACGAAACAAGCTGTAATCAATTGCAATGTATATTGTTGCTGGGCTAGTTAATAGTTTTATGAATTAGTACTAGTGTTAAAATGTCAGGGTGTATATGTGCTGTTTATAATTGTGACAATTACAGCATTACAAATTGCTCCAAATCGTACTTTCGATTTCCGACAGTTCATAAAACGTGAGTCAACAAAATTCTTTATTAGGCCTAATTCCTTCGTCTTTATGTTGATAGAAAAATACAAATTGGCTTTTTTTTTTATCTAGGGCTAATAAATGAATAAAAGTTAAAATGTATCGGAAATTTTAAGGTTTTATCAAATTAAGTTTTATTGTTGTCCACATGCCTTTACTAATTATTACAAGCATCAGATTACTATCAATTTTATCTTTACAGTTGTCAGCAGTGCGTATATAAAGCATTATTGTAAATTCATTCCTAATATCAGATTGATTTTGTCTCGGTAAACCAAAGAAAAAATATGTAACAATTAATTACGGAAAGTAATATGAAGCATGCAATATGTCTCATAATATGTAGCTTTTATATAAGATAATAATTTTACATTAAATATTATTCAACATTTCTTAAGTGTTTCATATATAATTCCACATTAGTAACTCACGTTTTAAACAATAGTCCGAATCTCGCTATCTTAATATTTGTATATGTGGACGTAATTCCAGCCCTTTCCGCTAGATGTCAGGTCCGCGATATTTCACACTCACGCCAATGCTACTAGTATACAGCTGTCCGGTATTATTATAGTAAGGTACTTGATATAACTTATAGTAAGTAAATACTTCGTTGCTATGTAAACGTGGACAGCAGATGGGCGATAATTTCAGTGCTGTTTGTTTTGTCGTATACCGTAAATCTCAATACAGCGTTGGTATAATCATTACAAGCCATTTATCCTGAATACTTAGAATATCATGTCAGTAGCAATAACCATTGGTGATAGTATTCGTCATAACAAAGTATTAAGTACATAAATTAAGAGAATATGGAGCATAGAGTAATTCGGGTCACGGAAATTGTAACTAAATGACTGAAGAATTATTTGAAATGAATACTAGAAAAGCAAAGCATGAAGACAGTTCGATAGAAAGCAACCTACATAACAAGGGAAATGCTAAACCTACGCTTGAAGTTTCAGTAGCATGATATAAACCATTAATTAAAAAAAAAGAAAGTGTAGTAAAATATTCTATGTTAACAGACTCACAGAAGAGGTCGTTGCTATAGTGATAGTGCGAATAGAGAGATGATAGCTATAATGGTAGTACCGATATTAATGGTAGTGGTAGTATTTATGCTTTTTGTGATAGTGACGTTTATAGTGATGGTAGTAAGATCTGTGCCCAAAACGGAATTCGAACTCTGAACTTAAGGCTGGTTCACAATAAACCGGGAACGAGAACCAGAATGAAAACGAGAAGCAGAGGACGTGAATATGAACATTTTTGATTCACAATAAACCGAGAACGTAGACGACTATGCATATCGATATGTATGTCAATAACGATATGTAAAGTCGATATTGCGCATTCTGATGTTATTTGTGTATAATTGACCAATGGCGTTCTCTCATGAGCACAAGGCAGCCAACATAAACACAGGTTAACCAACTTCGAAATTTCAACAGAAGCATTTCATTAGGTACGGTACTATAAATATGCCCATGCATCTTTATTATCACAACCTATTTTAAGTCTACCATAACGTAAAATAATTAGAGAAGAAACATTTGTAATAGAACAAAAATGAACACAACAGTAGTTATTCAATTGAAGCATGAATATGTAGTGTGTAATACAACCAATACAGTAATAAAATATGATTCGCTTACGATCGGTGTTCAAAGATGTAGCTATTGAAAGCCACGTATTCTCCTTCATTTTCTCATCTTTACACGAGGCGCGCCGCTTATCGTAAACGTGAGGATTTTCCTCAACACTCAATATTAGAATCTCATCAAATAAAACTTCTTCCTTGATGCACAGCACAGAACAAAATAATGCATAGGTTATGTCACGGTCTTCTTGCTACAAAATATACGACGACAAAATAGCTTTTAGATGGCAATAGAATGGATCTAGTGGGCTGTGATCGGAAACGTGAACGCCAAAGTTGAAACTTGGCCAACTCTCCGTTCCCGATCCTGGGTTCCGGCAAGCTTTTCGTTAATTGTGAATGCTCACATTTAAATGTACACATTTTAATAATTTTACCGTTTTCGTTCCGATTCTCGTTTCCGGTTTATTGTGAACCAGCCTTTAGCCTACATGCAACTCTGCAGTCATTGTTTTCATAACAAATCTCACAATCTCTCTCTCGAGGATCGAAATCCTGTAACCAGTAGTGAGATTCTGGGGCAAAGGTTGGCTTACCTGGCCGGACTCGTAGCTGGCGCCGTACACCACCCCTCCGTTACCGAACAAGGACGCCGATATCAGCCCCCACAAGCCGGCGCCGAAGTGGACAGCCACGGCATCTAGCGGGTCGTCAACTGCGGAAACAATCATACCAACTTGTGTTTAAAATGACATTCCAGTCTTTACAGTAATATCAACATTCATGTCTTCAGTTATTATGTAACTGGTATTTGACTAGAAGCAACAGGTAAATTTTTCCTACAATCCTCTCATTAAAGAGCTGGATTATTTCGAGTATTGTAAGTATACAAGGGATCCCCGACTTTTTTTTTCCCTTCCGAAAGAAGCCATGATATATAATTTTATGGTTCTTTAAACTCATCTCATTTCTCTTATCTATACTCTAACCACGACGTAAATACCAGATCACTTATCTGTGGCACGTTAAGTGTACCTTTTCATAGAACATTTCGTTATTCATCTTTTACAGTATCCACCTCGCGACAATGGAATTCCTTGTCACAAAGTATTAGGGGTTGCAAAACAATAAACATTTTTAAAAATAGCTTAAAGGATAAACTTCTTAGCAATTCACTCCTCACGGGCTTAACTCTGCCAGCTAAAAGAAATCATTATTATTATTATTATTATTATTATTATTATTATTATTATTTTATTATTATTATTACGATATGATGATATGATATATTACGTCACAGAACTTCTTTACATGTAATGGTGTACCTCACATTTCTGTATCCGGTGCCACCATTAACATATTATTACAATAACACATTATTTGCACTACACGTCTACACAAATACTCCCAGTTACACTATGTACCTTTTTTATTACTTGGTCAATCTCCCCTTCAGTATTTCTCCTACATTTCATTTGCTATTCTCTATTTGATCATTAATCCTAATATATCCAATATTATATACTCCTTTCAAACCCCCTTTTTCCTCTAACTACTATTCTCTAAAATCTCAATTTCAGTTTTTCTCTATAAATTATCATATTGAATTATTTGTTCTTTGACCTTTTCTCCTACCTTTCTATTATATTCATTTACTGTTCCAACGTTCAAATGTTAGTACTAATTTTTATGCTGTCACTTGTTCACTTCTCTTAACCCTTTTTTCACTATTTTCACTCATTCCTATTTGCGCTCACTTTCACTTTCACTTTCACTTTCTCACTATTCCGCTTACACCTAATCCTTTCTCACTATTCTCACTTCCTATAAATATATTTTATCTCTACACATCCGCTTATACACTTCCTCTCTCCCCTATACTTCTCGATCTTTTACAGTTTGAAGAAGTGTGCGCACTCCTATCTGTTCAGCATTGTCGACGGTGACCAAGAGAATTAGTGGCGCTGCGATCGGTATTGCTCAGTTGCAAGCGAATATCCATAAAAGAAGCAGTAGAGTGTTCGTTCATTTCGTTTGCTTTTTTAGTGTAATTAAGTGCGTTAAATACTTTAAGTGCCAATACACTAATGTACAATTATTCGTACACGAGTGACAAGTGAGTAGCTCTCACAATTTATTTATTAAAGGACGAGATTATTATGTTTTTGTCGTGTTATATTTCAAGCAATGCCTTCGTGTTTTGTTCCGGGTTGTAGGGCGTGCGTGTTTCATTTGCTTATGCAAACAGAACAGACAATAAAAGAAAAATTGAGCGATGAAATGTGGGGCGACATATTTCACGAGTGCATAGACAGTATTACCTCAATTGTAATTCAGCCACCGGGAACAGGATGCTGCTTGGATCATGCCATGGATATCATACCGAAACTAATTTTTCACTATATGAAATGTCGGTTCTTCTTCCGGACGAAACAAATCCGACGAGAACTCCAAGCTCCGAGAGCCGCCAAATCATCTCGTAAATTCTCCAAAGTGTCGGACAAGTAACTGTTGGTGAGTACATATTGCATGCCTACAAGCAGCCCTAAGTTAAGTGTTACATATTAAACTATTATTTGTTTTACAGTGTGATGTATATGAATGTGTTTTTCTTTAAAATAGTCTTAACGTTGTAAGTACAATGCCAGTTACGTACGTATATGGAGCGAAAGGTAAACAGTGCAACTTACGTTAAATGTATTTACGTACTTACACACGGAACAGACTGAGCGAACTCTGCACTAGCGCCGCGTGGTATCGGCCGTTTGAATTAACAGAGTGCGACCACTACTTCTTTCTATTCGTTATGGTTCAACTTTACTTGCACTTTTTGATCACATCCCCACTTTTTTTAATCATATCTAATGCCTCTGCTATATCCCCAGCTGTCGCAGGTTCTGACCTTTCTTTACTGTTCGACTCTGCCATATTTCTATCTCTGTCTTTCTTTCTATTTATTTCTTTTTCTATTCCTCTTTTATTTTCCCCCACGCTTTCACTTTCACATACTAGATTTCCACTTACACTCGCACCCTTAATCTTTTCACTACTTTCTTCCCTATCACTTCCTGACTCTTGGTTTCTCTTTTTATCCCCACTCGCCTTTTTTCTAGCGTCCGTGTTCCTTGTTCCGTTATTGTCAGCATTCCTTCTGGAGTGCGCTAACCTTACCGCCATCGTATGGAGACTAGGAATCCGCTTACGCTGCATGATCACGTTACTGTTTTCTTCTCCTTGCTGCGCCATCATCTTTACACTTCCTCGTACGTCAGTATGTCGGTTCCTGAACTCATTACTATTATTATTATTATTATTATTATTATTATTATTATTTGAGAGCTTTAGGAGACTTCATTGGCACAGCAACTCTGATGGCAGATTCGAAAAGTACATTCATACTTACTTTTCATGCGGAGCATAACGTGATGGAGACCCAGATAAATAAGAGCAGCGATAGCACCAGACAGGAAACTTGCCCACATAGCCATGACGTCAGCACCAGCACACACTGACACCTGCAAAAATCACAACAAAGAATTCACATATAATTATGCACGTAGTAATATAGAAACGATTTTTACTGATTCTCGGAAAGGGCCATTCCTGGTTTGAATGCAGTTGGTATTTTGTTAGGAAAGAATTTAAGGGTGAGAAGGGTGACATACCATGCCGGCCAGCGCCGCGTTGAGGGTGAAGCTGAAGGACCAGGCGGCCTGGCCGCATAGCCCCAGTTTGCACAGCCCCAGCATCACGATGCTTCCGCCACTGCCACCCAGCACCGTGTTGATGATCACTCTCGCTATCACGTACTCATCTCCGGGATTGGACATCGAACCAATAGAAGCGCCGTTGAAAGCCAAGAATCCGGCGATGAGGATCATTCCTCCAATACCTGTGAGCTGTGACAGTCAGAGAAGACAGTTTGAGCTTTATCGACTTGTAGGAAAACAAAGTGAAATTAACATTTACATATAAATTGACGGATCACATTGCAAACGGTGTCCTTACAATTATCGGAATGAAAGTGTTGAACAATTTGGTTATTTGTCTATCACTTGTGGGCTTAAATTGCAGACGAATGTACAGACGTGAACAAATTATTAGCAAAATTGAAGATTTTTATTATATATTTTTACAAAATATGATTCTTCAATTTAGGCTACAGTTGACATTTTTGTGTATTTCCAAATAATTAGCCAAATTTAAGATTTGTATTGTGTATTTTTCAAAATTTAACTCTTCAACTTGGACTGCATTTCATATTTTTGCATATTTACAAATTATTAACAAAACTGAATGTTTTTATTCTATATTTTTACAAAATTAGATTCTTCAATTTGGACTACAGTTGACATTTTGGATATTTCCAAATTATTAACAAAACTGAAGATTTTTGTTTTATATTTTTACAAAATTTGTCTCTTCAATGCAGTTGACATTTTTGCTAATTTACAAATTATTAGCAAAATTGAAGACTTTTATTATATATTTTTACAAAATATGATTCTTCAATTTAGGCTACAGTTGACATTTTTGTGTATTTCCAAATAATTAGCCAAATTTAAGATTTGTATTGTGTATTTTTCAAAATTTAACTCTTCAACTTGGACTGCATTTCATATTTTTGCATATTTACAAATTATTAACAAAACTGAATGTTTTTATTCTATATTTTTACAAAATTAGATTCTTCAATTTGGACTACAGTTGACATTTTGGATATTTCCAAATTATTAACAAAACTGAAGATTTTTGTTTTATATTTTTACAAAATTTGTCTCTTCAATGCAGTTGACATTTTTGCTAATTTACAAATTATTAGCAAAATTGAAGACTTTTATTATATATTTTTACAAAATATGATTCTTCAATTTAGGCTACAGTTGACATTTTTGTGTATTTCCAAATAATTAGCCAAATTTAAGATTTGTATTGTGTATTTTTCAAAATTTAACTCTTCAACTTTGACTGCATTTCATATTTTTGCATATTTACAAATTATTAACAAAACTGAATGTTTTTATTCTATATTTTTACAAAATTAGATTCTTCAATTTGGACTACAGTTGACATTTTGGATATATTTTTACAAAGCTTGACTCTTCAATTTAAACTACAGTTGACATTTTTGCATATTTCTGTCTACTGTAATGATGGAAATATGCAAAATTGTCAAATGTAGTCTAAACAGAATTGCCATAAAAATCGTCAATTTTGTTAATAATTTCTCCACGTCTGTATAATGATGCACAATAAACTCAAAGAAACAGAGAGAATAATTTTGAGTAGATGTTTAATAATTCCATCTTAGGACGGCTGAAATAAGAATAAACAAGTTTACGAGATCACGAGAGAGTCAAATGTTTAGATTCAATTTGTGCCTATTCAATAATACTTAAAAACGATTAAAAATATTTACATTTTTCCTGCCGTACAGACTGTAAACAAAATTCAGGTGAACGAAATTTTGTTTCTGGGACTATACAAATGGTCAAAAGAAAGAATCTACTGTGGAGAGGGGTTATAGAAGTATTGTTTGTTAATGAACAAATGAATAAGTGAATCCATTAGTAATTGAATAAATACATAAATAAAAAGTAACTTAATATATGTAATTAGATATTAAGAATCAATTTGATACTAAATGTTTAGTTCGATAAAATTTCAGATTTTGCTCTACTTAATTTAACAGTTTCATCATTCTAATTAAAGTTGTCTTCATAACACATCGTTAAAATATAACACTATGAAACTTTTAAACACATTTTAATACTTTGAAATGTTTTAAGTTTTTAAGTTTCACATTTTAAAAGTTTCTAACATTTGGTTTAAAACGTGAGAGTTACATAGGGCCTATACAGAAATTTTTACTTAAAATCACAAAATATAAGGAATAAATATATTTTGCTTTTCTTTTTTTAATATCTGAATAACACATAAATACATAGGCTAAGAACTAATGTATTCATATAAGTTTATTTGTAATAACTAGTTCAACTTATCCCAAAAACCTCTTCCTGTTCTTTATATTACCTAATACATTTGAAGAGTCCACTGCAAGAATGATGGATATCATTTGGAATACATTTTGCAGGAGAAGCAATTGAAAGTTTGAAATGCTTAGCGCTCAAAGCTTAACTGTGATTTTCCGATCATTACTGGACAATGACTATCAGTATTAATGCCATATAACTCTGTATGTACATTCTATATGTCTTAAGCTATGCATCGACAGTCTTGGTTCATTTTCGACAAAAAAGTGACATCCATCATTCTTGCATTTATAATCTTTCGCCAAAATATATATTCACTTTGGTGAAGTGTACTTCAGTTCAATGAAGAATTAACTCTGTTGTTGTTAATGTAAGAAAATTAGAATATTACATGAAGTTAGTGTATTTAGCCTGTTCTGAAGAAAATATAGCAGTAGACAAATATAAAGTTCACTGAGTTAGTCTGCACTTTTCTTTTAGCTTAACTTATTTCATGAAGAAACTGTAGGTTTATAGCTGTTTTAAACTCTAACCTATATAATTATTATAAACAGGCACTGTGCTATAATTTACGAGCAGGTAAATTGTTTCCCGTTGTAATTAAACTTCATGAACAATATTTACACTTACCGGAACTGAATGCCCAACAATGTCGTCCTTCTCAATGTTGGTGTACTTGTTGCCAAACCTCCCCAGTCGAGGGCCGAGGAAGACAGCGCCATAGAATGAGCAGACGCCCCCCAACAGATGGACGGGTCCGCAGCCGGAGTAGTCCACGTAGCCCAGTTTATGGAGCCATCCTTGTTCTGTCCATGTCCAGTGGGTCACCGGAGGGTATACGAGACCTGGAAAGAGCAGAATAGCGTCGATCTAGCAGAGGGAGACAGCAGTGGAGCATTGTTTAGAAGAGAGACGCGTAGATTACCAGGTTACCAGATGTTCAGTTTCCCGGAGATAGTTTCCAAATTTTGCTTTCTGTTCCCGGAAAGAATCGTCCCCGAAATGTCCCCAGATTTAATAATTATTCCTGGGTTTTCACTATTAATTATTAATATGGTTTAATGATTTTTGCACGTTGCTGTAATAAATTTTGTCATTGTAACTTGGCCACTTTATCATGATGAATCAAAACTGAAGGTGCAGTCGAGTCTTCCATTGTTATCGAAGTTAATAAAAATACTGAACTCAGGAAACCAGGAGAATTTATTTCATCGTCAGTTAAGCAACTTTTGGGCATCTTTAGAAGAAGTGGTTCTTATTTCACAACAAAATTCTCAGTATCTCTTACGAATTTCATTAAATACCGTTGATTGTCCCAGTGCCTGTTTTATTCATACACAAGATAAGATATCTATGAAAGGATATCTATAAAATATACTTATATTGCTGATATCTCCTCTAGTGCTGAAACTACCTCTAGAAAAAGAAAAGTTTGAAGATACGGTTCATTATTTTTCTTCAGTTATACATTGACTTGACCTGGATGAAGATAATTTATTTGATGACAATTCTTGATTGAAGGAATACGTGACTTCAGAAAAAAATGGCAGAGCGGAATGAAGAAAACGCTACTCTTTGCTTAAAATGAAATGGAAATTTTAATAATTTTTCTCAGAAAACGATTCACTGTGCACAACTCCAGAATTTGAACTGTCTCTGTGCTCTGGAAGTAATGCTTCAGTGAAAAGAGTTTCTTCAATGAACACGATGTGGACATCCCAAAAATCCGTAATGAGTTTAGAAACTGTTTGAGACATGCTTGCTACCTTAACAAACTTCGATATGACCCGTTAGAAATTTACTAAAAAATTGGAAACTAGAGGAGATCTGCTTAAAAAATTCACTCTTCAGAGAAAAGACAATAGTTTAGTCTGTAAATAATAATATTTTAATTTTTTAAATTGTGTAAAACTAATATAAGTGAACGGCAACCTAACTGAAATATTAAAAGTACAGTGAAATCTCTCATTTACGGACATCGAAGGGACGTGACAATCTGTCCGCATCTGGGAGGTGTCCTTTATTGGGAGGGAGGCTCCCCAATCTAACAGTAAATTTATAATATGCATTATGTATCCCTTCACGCTTTAAATGAAATATATTACTGTAGTTTAATTCTAAATACAGTCTACTGTACTACAGCAAATTCTTTGCAACTTTGAACTACAGTAGATAAGACCGAAAAAGGAAAATACAGTACTGTGCCATGCAGTTTTATTCTAGGTCTACAGTCATCCAGCACTGTAATTTACAGTTTTCAACTTAACCTTTACGTTCAGGTGCCATGTCTCTCGAAACAGAGCAACTGATTGAAGTGAAGAGAATAATCCTCTAACCCTATCATTTGTCGAATACAATTTCACGATCGCGGAAACCTTGGACCCATCAGACAGGTTAAATTTTATGACTTTGTTTATCCACCCGCTGCCAGCTAACAAGGGGTTAGTAGTAGCCTACAAGACCCTTATTGTCTTCTTTCATGTTAAGGAATTTATGTAGTAAATTTTCCGTTTTTGTAACACATTAGGTCTTGAAATCCAAGTTCTGTCCGCAGTCAGGAGGTAAAGCAAGCTTTAGGACTGTGAAACAGCTGTCCATGTCCGTGTCTGAGAGTGTCCGTAAACGAGAGTTAAATTTATCATTATTTCAATATTATTTCAGTTGGGACATAAAAATCTGTCCGTATGTGAGGAGTGTCCGTATTTTGGGGTTGTCCGTAAGGAGAGGTTTCACTGTATTTCTTTTTCATGTCGATATCTGTCCCCGGAAATTGTGAAAAAATCTGGTAACCTTAGTGTAGATTGGACTTTTTCCAGTGTTAGTAGTGAATAAGAAATTCACAAAGTTTCGAAGATTGACTCTACATTCATCTTCTAATGAAAAAAAGAAGTTAGGTGAGAAGAGCGTCCTATTCACTGGGGGTCGTTACTTGCCAGACAGGCAAAGTTGTAAGTGATGAATGCAATACTTGCCTGATATGACGAAGCTGTAAACGATGTAGGCGATATAGTTGCAACGCTCCGCTACGGCGCCCGACACGATGGTGGCAGCAGTGGCAGCGAATATGCACTGGAAGAACCAGTTCGCCATCTTGCCGTAGTCAATTCCAACCCCAGCCCAGTGGGTGTACCCGAAAACAGTGTTGCCGTCTCCGTAAGCCAAGGCAAAGCCGAACAACCAGTACGCCAGAGAGCTGATGACTGAGGGAGAGAACAGCATGTGTTAAGAAACTCTCAATGAAGAACAAAGGTTATGTGCATGGACAGAAAGAGTTGAATTGAGTGTTTTCATAGCCATTTCCATTTAGGTTTAATTTAAAGTATAGACCTGTTTATGTAAGTACACATAAATGTGATTTTAGAATTAAATGCCGGAGATAATATTGTGTGCGATGTGGCGAATAAAACCTTTATTATTATTATTATTATTATTATTATTATTATTATTATTATTAGTACTTACTGGCTTTTAAGGAACCCGGAGGTTCATTGCCGCCCTCACATAAGCCCGCCATTGATCCCTATCCTGAGCAAGATTAATCCAGTCTCTATCATCATATCCCATCTCCTTCAAATCCATTTTAATATTATCCTCCCATCTACGTCTCGGCCTCCCCAAAGGTCTTTTTCCCTCCGGCCTCCCAATTAACACTCTATATGCATTTCTGGATTCGCCCATACGTGCCACATGTCCTGCCCATCTCAAACGTCTGGATTTAATGTTCCTAATTATGTCTGCTGAAGAATACAATGCGTGCAGTTCTGTGTTGTGTAACTTTCTCCATTCTCCTGTAACTTCATACCTCTTAGCTCCAAATATTTTCCTAAGCATCTTATTCTCAAACACCCTTAACCTATGTTCCTCTCTCAAAGTGAGAGTCCAAGTTTCACAACCATACAGAACAACCGGTAATATAACTGTTTTATAAATTCTAACTTTCAGATTTTTTGACAGCAGACTGGATGATAAAAGCTTCTCAACCGAATAATAACACGCATTTCCCATATTTATTCTGCGTTTAATTTCCTCCCGAGTATTATTTATATTTGTTACTGTTGCTCCAAGGTATTTGAATTTTTCCACCTCTTCAAAGGATAAATTTACAATTTTTATATTTCCATTTCGTACAATATTCTGGTCACGAGACATAATCATATACTTTGTCTTTTCGGGATTTACTTCCAAAGCTATCTTTTTACTTGCTTCCAGTAAAATTCCCGTGTTTTCCCTAATCGTTTGTGGATTTTCTCCTAACATATTCACGTCATCCGCATAGACAAGCAGCTGATGTAACCCGTTCAATTCCAAACCCTTTCTGTTATCCTGGACTTTCCTAATGGCATACTCTAGAGCAAAGTTAAAAAATAAAGGTGATAGTGCATCTCCTTGCTTCTCATTATTATTAGTATTATTATTACTATTATTATTATTACTATTATTATTATTATTATTATTATTATTATTATTATTATTATCACTTATGTCCATTGCATTTGAATAAATAAGTAAATAAATAAATAAATAAATAAATAAATAAATAAACAAATACATAAATGAATAAGTAAATAAATAAGTAAACAAATAAATAAGTAAATAAATAAATAAATAAAATAAGTAATTGTTATTAATCCAGAAATTAAATATGTTTATATCAATTGTTGGATTGTAAGTACGGGCTCATTGTTTCATCGTATCTAGTAATAGCAACCAACCAAACATTTGGATGTAGTATCGTACTCACATATATCCATGATGTTCTTCATGATTATGTTGGTTGTGTTCTTGGATCGCACTGCTCCAGCCTCCAGACATGCAAACCCGCACTGCATCACTGAAAACATAATTCGTGTTAATGTTAATGTATCTATTACACAAAATGTTAATAGAAAATAGATTTTAATTATTATAGCGACCTCAAGATTCAGGTGCACATACGAACGTCATTTCGAAACTTAAAAACCTAATAAAAAATAATCATTCACGGCACTTAAAGACAAGTATGTCCGTTAAAATACTGAAACAAATTTTTCATGACTTGCATAGAGCTTTCAGTTCGGCTACCGGCCGGGAACGCGCGCATCAGACAACCTTGCATGACCTGGGTCATTATAAATCCGTAATTTCCTGGATATTTTACTCATATATAATTTTGTTGAATAACAGCGGCACACAATTAAATTTTTATTTTATAATGAGTATTAATCTGTCTTACAGCAGTTGTTGAAAGAGGTGTCCGTCTGTATGCACACACTTCGTACATCTTCTGATAAAATTGTTATTCACACTTAAAAGTTCTACGTATTTGAGTAGTGTTAACAGTTAATGTATAATGTGAGAATTATTCCATACATTCTATATTTTAGTCGACCTGGTTGGCGAGTTGGTATAACACTGGCCTTCTATGCCCAAGGTTGCGGGTTCGATCCTGGGCCAGGTCGATGGCATTTAAGTGTGCTTAAATGCGACAGGCTTATGTCAGTAGATTTACCGGCATGTAAAAGAACTCCTGCGGGACATAATTCCGGCACATCCGGCGACGCTGATATAACCTCTGCAGTTGCGAGCGTCGTTAAATAAACCATAACATTTTTCTATATTTTAGGGCCTTTTAACAACTCCTGCAACATAGGTTAGTACATATTACGAAATAAACAATATATATATATATATATATATTCGTGTATGAAATTAATAATCAAAGTTATATGAGTAAACATATGCTGTAGGCGCCGACCATGCAAGCATGCCTGATGCGCGTGTTCTCGGCCGGAAGTCGAGCTAAACGTTCTGTACTTTATTTTAATAGACTTTAATAATATGGAAATATTAATAACAATCTAGGTCCACATCTGTGGCTCAGCGTTAGAGTGTTTTTCTTCTATGCAGATGGATCAGGTTCGATTCTCGTCCTGGTCGTGTGGAATTTATGGTGGATAAAGTTTACATTACGAGACACTTTTCTCAGTGTAATCACTTTTGTTTCTTTCATATCACCAATCATTTCTAACTCCCTCTTGATTCTGTGTTTCATCTGCAATACTAGAAATCGTCGCTACGTTTCTAAAATCAGCCAGGCCTATGTGTTTTTACAAAGATTTTGCAGATGAAAGAAAAAACATTGTAACTCTTAATTTTCTTGATTTTCCTAGCTATTTTTCCTTATAATTTCATAATTTTTCTTCTAATGATGAAATTATACTGAAAGTAGCTTTGAAATTCAAGGGAACTAAGTGACAATGCTTTCTTCTTTCTCCTGTAAAAAAAAAAAAAAAAAAAAAAAAAAAAAAAAAAAAAAAAAAAACACGTAGTGGATTTTGAAGACGCAGCGACGAAATATAGAACAGAGTGAAGACTTGGGGGTAGTTTGGGTCTTCGTTGCTGATGTAGGATTTAGTTTAGGATCCAGTCCTGGGTTTATCAGGAAGGCCTACTCGTCCTTAGATGCGTTCTGGCTTTGTCAGGGCTGAGGAAGGATTCCTCGTCTGTCAGCTTCGGATTCAGGAATGTCACTCAAACCTCCAGTCTGACTGGAGACAGTCATCGATATATAGGGTGTATTATGGGTCCAAAATATCTCAATTTGTGGGTCCATCCTGACCCCAGCTCTCAAAAAACAAAGCAAAGTCAAACCAAACAATCTTGTGCATCCCTTCATCATTTATGCTTGGATCTGATTTTTACATGTTGAACAATATATATTTTTTCGTCGCTCTTGATCCCGTAATTTATTTTTCACTTGTTAAGTTGTTTTTTTAGATTAATTTGAAAATATCTGTGTTTAAAATGTTCACTTACAACAGACAATGATGCCATTAGACAGCAGAAATACGTCGTCAATGCTGTGTTTCAGGAACTCCATTTCCGTGTTGTTGTCCGTCATACGTAATTGTGAAACATTGTTATGGAGGCCCTGTATTTCCGAACCGTTCGTCGCCATGGTTCACAGATGGCTTCTGACGTTGGAACTAGGGACTCTGTAAATGAACAATGGCAAATTATGTAATTCATTCAATAATACACGAATTTAAACAGTCCACAAAATCTGAGTAATCAAATTCTTATAAATTGGAAGATTTTCAGTCTAAACGAGTATTTGGAATTCTTGCAGTCTCGAGTACACGTTTGCAACATTCCTTAATTCTTTCACTGGCATTGTTATTCACACGCATATGTTCTATTTCCGTAACGTTTGCTATGTATTTCTATTCTTATTGTCTCTAAAATAAAATACCGGAATAAAAGAAAAGAAGTAAGAAAATTTTGCTTTTTGAATCGTACAAAATTGGGCTATACAAGTTGCCTGGAACTAACTGCCTTTACAAACAAATAAATATTGAAGAATTTCTTCTCATATATTATTTTTGTTGTTATTATATTAATAAATATTAACATTTTTGTGCTGTTCTACCACAAGGAGATCAAAAATTAATACAGGTAATTATTTAAGTTGACATAAAATAATTTGAGTTTATATTACATTATTTAAGTTCATATCACATTATTTAAGTTGACATGTAATTATTTAAGTTTATATTACATTATTTAAGTTGACATGCAATTATTTAAGTTTATATTACATTATTTAAGTTTACGTGAAATTATTTAAGTTTATATTACATTATTTAAGTTTACATGAAATTATTTAAGTTTATATGACATTACTTAAGTTGACATTAAATTATTTAAGTTGACATGAAATTATTTAAGTTTATATTACATTATTTCAGTTGACATTAAATTATTTAAGTTGACATGAAATTATTTGAGTTTACTTGAAATTATTTAAGTTGATATTACATTATTTAAGTTGACATGGAGTTATTTAAGATTATATTACATTATTCAAGTTGACATTAAATTATTTAAGTTGATATTACATTATTTAAGTTGACATGGAGTTATTTAAGATTATATTACATTATTCAAGTTGACATTAAATTATTTAAGTTGATATTACATTATTTAAGTTGACATGGAGTTATTTAAGATTATATTACATTATTCAAGTTGACATTAAATTATTTAAGTTGACATGACATTATTTGAGTTTACTTGAAATTATTTAAGTTTATATGACATTATTTATTTACTTACTTTTTATTACTTCAATTAACAAAATACATTAGTCAATAGTTATTAATTTAGTTGAAATATTCAACATAATAGAAGCTTTTTTCAATAAAAAAACTATTTTAGTACAGTTTTAAAATGACAAACCTCACTTACATTCTTAATAGCTTCAGGTAACTTATTATATAATTTCGACCCAATAACATTTGGTGATTTAACCCAACTCTTAATTTATTTATTGGAATGTGAAACGCATTACATTGTGTGGTATTAAGACCATGAAAATTCCCATTCTGGTTAAATACTTCCCTAGTGCAAAATACATAAGTATAGAAATTAAAAAACATATAAACCAGAAAAAGTTAAAATTTAAAAGATATAAAATATTCTTTACACGAAACTGTAAAATGTATTCCAGCCATACACCTTATTATTCTCTTTTGAGATAGAAACGCATCTTGGGTTGAGGTAGACCAGCACCAGAAACAAATGTCATATTTAAGTTAACATTAAATTATTTAAGTTGACATGAAATTATTTAAGTTGACATGAAATTATTTAAGTTGACATGACATTATTTAAGTTGACATGAAATCTGATAAGTTGACTTTCAATTAATTAAATTGTAATTAATTATACTTTTAATTAAGTTGATAAAGATTGAGTTATTAAAATAGGTTTAATTGTGATTTAAGTTGACTTTTAGTTAGACTTTATTAATACTCGGGTTTACTTTTACGTTTGTTTTTTTACTGAGTAGCTGTAGCTATTGTAATGTTATTGCACATGTGTTTAATGGAATTCCCTGTCACAAAGTATTAGGTGCTGCAAGACAATAAACACCTTTAAAAACAGCTTAAAAGATAACCTTCTTAGCATTTCACTCCAATCATACTGACTTAAACTATCACTGTCTACATTGTTACTCCTTCTTTTAGACTTGCATCCTGATAGTGCTGTATTTTCAAAATTGTCTCATAATAATCTCTTTCTATTATCTAACATTATTTGAAATATATTAACATTCTATGTATTTTAGCTTAATTCTGCTACATAGTTTGTATTTCAGTGTTTAATTAATAGTTCATAGTATTTTGTTGTTTAATTCGTGAATAACTATTGTATACATGTAGCTCTTATCTAAATCAAATTGTTGAATTCTTTGTAAGTTGATAGATATGTATGTATACTTTTTGCTGGTTGAGTGGAAGAGAAGGCCTTACGGCCTTAACTCTGCCAGCTAAAATAAATCATTATTATTATTATTATTATTATTATTATTATTATTATTATTATTATTATTATTATTATTATTATTATTATTATTTTATATGTTCACTGCCACCGTGAATATACCTGATTGCAGTTTGAGTAAACACATATATACAAAATCTAATTGAAATTAATGTACCTTTTAAATAATAATATCCATAAATACAACCTACAAAAATCGTCAAACCCGTGGAATTACTTGAAAAAATGAAACGATCTTTGAAAATTCATGGATTTATATTATAATGCTTTTAACAATTTCCACAACATTCCAGTATTAAATGCACTGAATTTTAAACACCTGATTCTACATTTTAAATAATTTATATCCCATATCTGCTGTAAGTTATTACAGTATTTCTCGAAAATGATAGTACGCCATTAATCAACTATGTAATTGGCACAATGAAAATAAGTCCGTAAGGACAAGAGCCAGAAATAAACAAAACTAGTAGACCGGTACCTTCTCTCAGTGGTCTTGATGGCGAAGCTGAGGTCCTGCAGTCGAGTGCGATGTCATGCTGTGTGTGAGACCCATATATATGCTTCCCTCGGAGTTATTATTATTCCTTTTTATTTACCTAGGCCTCGCGTCGAAAAAGGCGGCGTCAAGTTGTTTTGATGACTTGTTGATCTGAACGTTTTGTGTACTTTTGGAGCTAATTGCGAGGTGAGAAATGGCGGCCACTATCACGACGCCACTCGGGCGCCACGAAGCTCTGCTACAGCCTGTTTCACGTATTCCGCTCCTAATAATGGTAATTAAGTATTAACGTTGCTTTCCGACTACAGGGACAGCTGAAAACAATGACGTGAGAGTAAAGCGATACTGAGTCAACGGGGTGATGAACTGGACAACAGAAACAAATGCGCAGAGGAATATTGAATTGTTCAACAGTAGTTTGACATTTGGTAAAGTAGCCACGTTCAATTAGTAGGCTAGCTGTGTCAAAGAGGATGGAAGCTTTGTAGTTTCATTAATTTTAATTATGTCGCTGTCCATTGTCGTCAAGTCTTTTGAAGGCCGCTCCAATACTCCACGCGGAGTGTATAAACCAGAGTTGCAAATTTTAGCAGTTTGTCTTGTTCTAGTTCACAGTGAAAATTAATTATATTACAGTTCAGTGTATAATAAAAATGTGAAGGCCGTGGGAAGCGAGTGAAGTGTCGGAACCGATACCCATGAACGTCAATAACGACGATGGTACTAATAATAATAATAATAATAATAATAATAATAATAATAATAATAATAATAAATCAGAGTTAAATAACAATTCAAATTCAAAAGATAGACCAAAATTATGTAAGCAGTGTCAAACGTTTGTGTGAAATGCTCACACGTATGTTCTGAAAAACAATTTAGGTCAAGGAAAAATTTTGGAGACTCTAAAATTCTTAAATTAAATAGAAATACTGTAAGTAAAATTGTAAAAAAGGGACCTAAGACACCTAAAAAGCGTGGACACAAAGTCACAAAATTTAATAAAGTAAATGGTTTTACGTGTGATTACATTCGCCGTGAAATATATAGTTCTTACAATAAGGGCCAATCCTTAACAGTAAAAGAATTATTACAAAAAGTCAAACTTTCCGGTTTTCCTTATGGAGAAAATTTTAAAATAAATAATCTAAATAATATAAATAATCTTCAAATTAACTCATGCTTTGAGCAATTAAGCCTAGCCCATATCCATGTTATATTAATACATAGCAGCAACAAACAAGACGTGACAACGTCGCATTTTCATTTTATTGTCGGTGCATGCAATAAAGACCTACAAATCTTAAAAGGAATGCCGCTGCCTAATAATTAAACGAGGCAACTTTATCACCTACTTTTTGAAACTAATTACAGACTGTCCATAATCGTACCTATTTTTAAGAAGGGAGACAAGACTAACTGTAGTAACTTTCGAGGAATATCACTTTTGTTGATGTACAAAATTTTGTCGAATATCCTTTTGAAAAGATTAACTCCAAATGTAGATGAAATTATTGGGGATCATCATTGTGGTTTCAGGCGTAATAGATCGACTATTGATCAGATTTTTTGTATTCGACAGATATTGGAGAAAAGAATGGGAGTATAAGTGTATAGTACATCAGTTATTCATAGATTTCAAAAAGGCGTATGACTCGGTTAAGAGAGAAGTTTTATATAATATTCTTATTGAATTTGGTATTCCCAAGAAACTAGTTCGATTAATTAAAATGTGTCTTAGTGAAACTTAGAGCAGAGTCCGTATAGGCCAGATTCTGATGCTTTTCCAATTCACTGCGGGCTAAAGCAAGGAGATGCACTATCACCTTTACTTTTTAACTTCGCTCTAGAATATGCCATTAGGAAAGTTCAGGATAACACAGAGGGTTTGGAATTGAACGGGTTGCATCAGCTGCTTGCCTATGCGGATGACGTGAATATGTTAGGAGAAAATCCACAAACGATTAGGGAACACGCTGAAATTCTACTTGAAGCAAGTAAAGCGATAGGGTTGGAAGTAAATCCCGAAAAGACTAAGTATATGATTATGTCTCGTGACCAGGATATAGTACGAAATGGAACTATAAAAATTGGAGATTTATCTTTCGAAGAGGTGGAAAAATTCAAATATCTTGGAGCAACAGTAACAAATATAAATGACACTCGGGAAGAAATTAAATGCTGAATAAATATGGGAAATGCCTATTATTATTCGGTTGAGAAGCTTTTGTCATCTAGTCTGCTGTCAAAAAATCTGAAAGTTAGTATTTATAAAACAGTTATATTACCGGCTGCTCTGTATGGTTGTGAAACTTGGACTCTCACTCTGAGAGAGGAACAGAGATTAAGGGTTTTTGAGAATAAGATTCTTAGGAAAATATTTGGGGCTAAGAGGGATGAAGTTACAGGAGAATGGAGAAAGTTACACAACGGAGAGCTTCACGCATTGTATTCTTCACCTGACATAATTAGGAACATGAAATCCAGACGTTTGAGATGGGCAGGGCATGTAGCACGTATGGGCGAATCCAGAAATGCATATAGAGTGTGAGTTGGGAGGCCGGAGGGCAAAAGACCTTTGGGGAGGCCGAGACGTAGATGGGAAGATAATATTAAAATGGATTTGAGGGAGGTGGGATATGATGGTAGAGACTGGATTAATCTTGCTCAGGGTAGGGACCGATGGCTGGCTTATGTGAGGGCGGCAATGAACCTCCGAGTCTCTTAAAAGCCAGTAAGTAAGTAAGTAAGTAAGTAATTACAGACTGTATTGTCTCATTCAAGACCTGGAAGGCTCGCCAGCTCTTATGGCCCTTATGCTTGGTTAGTCAAGATAACATGTTCCGAAGAGTCACATAAGTTAAATATGTACCTGAAAGAATCCATTTTCTTTCACATCCTATAGTAATTACAATGAAATCTGTGAAAATTTATATTTTTTTCAACTGCAAATAATTTCATACCATCTAATGGGATTGACCCTCAAACTTCTATGATTAGAAACCATCAGCTAATTGGCAGACGCATTTTTGGCCGAAGATGGCTTCATACGAATACTATCCTGTGAAACTGAATAAAACAATCATCCCGTTTGGCTGTACAGTAAAAAATCTCGCAGTGCATTTGGAATCTAATCTCAATTGGGATACGCATATTAAATATACATGTAAGAAGGCATTCTCTATTCTCCATTCACTAAAAAGATTGTATCATTATCCATCTAAATTAAAACAGACGCTGGTACCTCACTTCGATTATTGCGACGTTTTGTTCAGTGATCTCAGGATTGATTCCGCTCAGAAACTACAGCGTGTTCATAACGCGTGTATTCACTTCATTTGTAATGTTCGATACTATGATCATATCTCACCTTCTTTCTAGAAGTTATGGCTTATGTTACATGAGAGGAGAAATCTCCACTCACTTTCTCTCCTATAACGAATTATGCACACTTCATCCCCCTCTTATTTATTCGCTCGTTTTCATACTCTCTCTCGCTATCATAATATTAATACTCGATCACAACGCGATAACACGCTAGAAATTCCACTTCACACATCATCTCTGTATTCGTCATCTTTCACTGTTGCTATCTCTCGTCACTGGAACTCTCTGCCGCCTGAAATCAAGGGCTGCCGAACATTGAAATCTTTCAAATCCAAGTTAGAAAATTATCTTATGACGAGTTGCCAAACTAACTTACTATTATGACAAGTGTTGTATTACTGTACATGTTTCACATTTGTTTATGTTCTAGTGATATTTAACTTATTTTATCTTTTTGTTTTCATATTTTCCGATAATGGTATATCTATAATGTGATAAGTTGAGCTACATATAATCATAATTTTCCTTACTGTGTGTACCTAAAAATATTGTATTCATTGTATGCTTTATACTGCACTATTTTATTACTACTACTACTACTACTACTACTACTACTACTACTACTGCTACTGCCCAGAAGGTGAAGTTTTGTAATTGTAAAAGGAATATATCTGACTGAAATGGTAGGCCCGACATGTATGGCTTAAGTATATACATGTAATTACTTTATCACAAGTTTCCCTGACATATTTCTTTGTATATTGTAATCTTTTGTAATATTACTTTGATAGGTAATTAAAATTGAAAAATAAAAAAATCCTAACCCAGTAATAACGTTCGAAATCGTTCAACGATCCATGCCCTTGTGAATAAATTCCGCAAGGAACATAGAAGGCGAGAAAATATTTGGATGACAATTGAACATCGCTTGAAAAAATTCCATACAAAATCGTTTCCTAGGAAACAGGCATATGTGGAAGTTCTCTGTGAATTGCTAAGAAGATATTGAAGTTAAAGAATTATAAATTTACAGTGTTGCAAGATATACGACCCGTTGATCCAGCATGAGTTTTGTGAGTAGGCTAAATGGAGTGCATAACAGCGAAATTTACCGCAATCTCATTCTGCTTTCGGACGGGGCTTAGTTTATTCTCGATTCCCCAATATAATCCTTGGGGAACTCTAAAAGATAAAGCGTACAAAAATGATCCAGATAGCCTGGAAAAACTGAAAACAAGAATCCGGAGAACATTGCCTCTTTCTCAACGGGAAGTGTAGGATGTGACGCGTTAATGAGTAAACGCTGTTTTCAACTGTTTATATTAATAGCTGGCTGCGAAAGCGGAGGCTGTTAGCGGTTAGAATGCCGCATTACGATTTCACTGCTATCTACATATTCACCCGGAATGTCGCTCACTTAAGAGTGGCTTACAGAAGGTCTGAACCACTGAGTTAAGGAACTGGTCTCCTGGTTCGAGGCTGAGTTTGAATCCTACTGGTGCTCATTACCTGCTTAGGTTTAACAAAGGTTTCCGCAAACTATAAGGCGAATGATTTATTAATTTACTTATTTACTTACTTAGTTACTTACTTATTTGCTTATTTACTTAGTTACTTAGTTAGTTACTTACTTAATTAGTTACTTACTTATTTATTTAATTATTTATTTATTTACTTAGTTATTTACTTTATTAGTTACTTACTTAGTTACCTATTTATTATTTATTTATTTACTTACTTATTTACTTAGTTACTTACTTATTTATTTACTTAGTTACTTAATTAGTTACTTATTGAGTTATTTATTTATTTACTTATTTACTTACTTAATTAGTTACTTATTTATTTATTTACTTATTTACTTAATTAGTTACTTAGTTACTTACTAAGTTATTTATTTATTTACTTATTTACTTAGTTAGTTAGTTACTTATTGAGTTACTTATTTATTTATTTACTTATTTACTTACTTAGTTACTTAATTACTTATTTATTTATCTATTTATTTACTTATTTACTTAGTTACTTACTTAGTTACCTATTTATTTATTTATTTACTTACTTACTTATTTACTTAGTTACTTACTTACTTATTTATTTATTTATTTACTTACTTACTTAATTAGTTACTTAGTTATTTACTCAGTTACTTATTTATTTACTTATTTACTTACTTAGTTACCTATTTATTTATTTATTTACTTACTTATTTACTTAGTTACTTACTTATTTATTTACTTAGTTACTTACTCAGTTACTTATTTATTTACTTATTTACTTACTTAGTTGCTTATTTGTTTATTTACGTATTCACTTACTGAGTTACTTATTTATTTATTTATTTACTTATTTACTTAATTAGTTACTTACTTACTTAGTTACTTATTTATTTACTTATTTACTTAGTTACTTAATTAGTTACTTAGTTACTTGTGAGTTATTTATTTACTTATTTACTTACTTAGTTATTTATTTACTTATTCACTTACTGAGTTACTTATTTATTTATTTACTTATTTATTTAATAGTTACTTACTTACTTACTTAGTTACTTATTTATTTACTTAGTTACTTAATTAGTTACCTAGTTACTTACTGAGTTATTTATTTACTTATTTAGTTACTTATTTATTTATTTACTTATTCACTTACTGAGTTACTTATTTATTTATTTACTTATTCACTTACTGAGTTACTTATTTATTTACTTAGTTAATTAGTTACTTAGTTACTTACTGAGTTACTTATTCATTTATTTATTTACTTATTTACTCAGTTACTTACTTATTTAATTATTTACTTGCTTACTTAATTACTTACTTATTTAGTTACTTACTTACTTAATTACTTATTTAGTTATTTATTTATTTACTTAATTATTTACTTACTTACTTAGTTACTTATTTAGTTACTTACTTAATTACTTATTTACTTATTTATTTAGTTACTTATTTCGTTACTTACTTATTTAGTTACTTACTTACTTAATTACTTATTTATTTATTTATTTATTTATTTATTTACTTATTTATTTATTTATTTATTTATTCATTTATTTAGTTACTTAATTATTTACTTAGTTACTTAATTAGTTACTTAGTTGCTTATTTATTTATTTATTTATTTATTTATTTATTTACTTATTTATTTACTTATTTACTTAGTTACTTAGATACTCAGTTACTTACTTACTTACTTACTGAGTTACGTATTTATTTATTTACTTATTTACTTAGTTACTTACTTAGCTACTTATTTATTTACTTAATTATTTATTTATTTATTCTGGTGTGATTAAGGCCATCAGGCCTTCTCTTCCACACCACCGGAAATACAAATATAATAATAGAAATAAACAGAAAATCACACTATAAACAAAGTAAAGCCACACAAAAATATACACAGGTTGCAGTCACACAAACTTTAGATGAGTCATTAAGTTTCGTAATTAATTATATCCTAAGTCATGACTAACAATTCCAAAATACCAATCACAATAGGAAGCAGACAACTAGACTACGTGACTGAATACATCTACCTCGACCAACTAATGTTCCTTCATAACAGACGACAGAACGAGATTTTTTTAATCATTAATTAGATTTGTATAACGTAAAATAAACTTTTCTTGCAGTCTGTGTTCACAGAATATTTAATTGAAATTAAATCGAGAGTTTAAAATGATATTTTTAATTTTGTTCGTTACCTTAAAGCATACATGGGCACAATTTTCGGTTACGTAAGGCACTCGATTTGAAATAGTTTGTTTACTAGGAGAGGAGACTGGAGAGTAGGATGGGAAATATAAACTGCTGTGACCTGCGTCACCTTATCGTAATCGCTAAGGCGGTCAGTGGCGAATTATTAGGAAAGCGCTTGGTTAACGTGAGAGACTCGAAAACTTTTATTCAATTTGGCAAATTAACCCGGCAGCTTTAATCATAAACCTCTTTACTATTTCTCCATCATTGAATTGATTTAAATCACAGGCGAGAAATTGCGTAACTAGCCAATAATATTCCATCACGTTGTCTACGTTTATTTTCTTGAATATTCTGGCGTTTATCAAGGTTACTTAATAGATTTGCACGTTCTCGACCTAAAATAATTTCAGAAAATCATATTTCGTTTTCTACGCACATTTGATGTTTTTTTTATAAATTTCTTTTGGAAATTATACGTAAAAACAGTATTTAATTCCTCGTACTTTTTAATGCAGCGTGTTTAAGGTATAATGTCGTATGTAATATACTATGCAAATGTTAAGATCATAAATTTTCTTCGGAATAGCACAAAGAAAAACATTTAATTTGTCTTACCTTCTAATTCAGCATGTTCTTTATGACATAAGGAGTAATGTCGTTGTATATTAAATTTATTAATGCCTAATAGGATTTTCGAGCATAACATACATCGTATGTTCTCCCCTTCTAAACAGCAAAAACACTCTTCCTCCCATTTCTCATGAAATAATCGTTTTCTAACGCGTGCACACTGCTTTGATAATGCCATTATGCCACCACTGATATTGCTTATGAAACTGATATAGAACCTGCCCACGCCTAGGAGCTACGTGAGGGAGGAACGGAGACTGTGAAGATGATGTCACTCAGAGCGATAAGCTCTGTGAAGGTCAGTGAGGCACAAATTCTCAAGTGACGCACGATGACCATCTCTGCCTTAAAGTAAAATAAGGCAATAAACAATTCGTATTTTTATATTTTCCTTTAGAGTTTTAAATGTTTTAAAATTTTGTTTTCATAACGTGACATAATCATAATGTTTGTTTACGTTCTCTAGAATATTCAATTTATTTTGAAATAAGCGTTTCTCATTGCCTGCGTTTTCTGGACATTTAATTAAAATTGGGTTGTAGAGTTTATTTTAAATTTTCCAAGATGTTATTTAACGTGAAATGAGCAGTGTTCATTCTCCGCTCTCTACCACAGATTAAGCAAAAAATTAAACGGTATATCATGTGTATTTTTTCTTACGAGTTTAAAAACAATGTACATGGCAATGACCTTCAACTTCCCTGTTCATAACAAGCCAGGTGAACGGGTTCTTCAGAGCAACACAGTCTTATGTGCACTTCCTGCTGATTACAAACGTTGCACCATCTCGTAGCTGATGTAGGCTTATTTTAAAATGCACATTTGTGGAAAACTATTCAAAATATAGCAAAATGGTTTTTTACTTTTTTGTTGCACTTTACTAATGGAAACATTCATCAGAATTAATGACGTAACTTACGGTTCTCCTGATGTATAGTCGGTTTCTTGATAAAAGTGGCCAAGTCCAAAATGCAAATTTGTTGGGTAAAGGCATTTAAAGGTTTAATGATCCATCCGAAAATAACTGTACTTCTTTAGATGTTAGTAAGTGTGCAATACTATTACTTTTTAATATAGAATTATGTCTTAAATTTTCGGATTTGTATTATATGTATTTCTCGTGTTAAATTTTACATATTCCGAAGTGGTATAGTGTTAAAAGTTCTGTAATCAAGATTATCTTAAATTTTCATAATGATTGGAAGTCTTCAATGTGACTCGGTCACATTTATCAAGAAACCGACGATAGGCTATATCTATTACAGAAACATCCTCTGTATCCATAATGGCTTGGTTGATCTTAATTTTACAGAGTATAGTAATGTGTTTATTTATCTTCAAAAGCGCAAAATATATACAGACGTGGACAAATTATTATCAAAATTGACGATTTTTATGATAATTCTGTTTACAAAATTTTACTTTTCAATTTAGACTACAGTTGATAATTTTGCATATTTCCATCATTATAGTAGACAGAAATATGCAAAAATGTCAACTATAGTTTAAATTGAAGAGCCAAATTTTGTGAAAATACATAATAAAAATCTTTAATTTTGCTAAAATTTTATAAATATGCAAAAATGTCAATTGCAGTCAAAATTGAAGAGTCAAATTTTGTAAAAATATGAAATAAAAATCTTCAGTTTTGCTAATAATTTGGAAATATCCAAAATGTGAACTGTAGTCCAAATTGAAGAGTTGAATTTGGTAAAAATATATAATAAAAATCTTCAGCTTTGCTAATAATTTGTAAATATGCAAAAATATCAAATGTAGTCCAAATTGCAGAGTCAAATTTTCTAAAAATATACAATACAAATCTTCAATTTTACTAATAATTTGGAAATACGCAAAAATGTCAACTAGTCTGAATTGAAGAATCATATTTTGTAAAAATATACAATGCAAATCTTCAATTTTACTAATAATTTGGAAATACGCAAAAATGTCAACTAGTCTGAATTGAAGAATCATATTTTGTAAAAATATACAATACAAATCTTCAATTTTACTAATAATTTGGAAATACGCAAAAATGTCAACTAGTCTGAATTGAAGAATCATATTTTGTAAAAATATACAATACAAATCTTCAATTTTACTAATAATTTGGAAATACGCAAAAATGTCAACTAGTCTGAATTGAAGAATCATATTTTGTAAAAATATACAATACAAATCTTCAATTTTACTAATAATTTGGAAATACGCAAAAATGTCAACTAGTCTGAATTGAAGAATCATATTTTGTAAAAATATACAATACAAATCTTCAATTTTACTAATAATTTGGAAATACGCAAAAATGTCAACTAGTCTGAATTGAAGAATCATATTTTGTAAAAATATATAATACAAATCTTCAATTTGGTAATAATTTGTCCACGTCTGTACATCTGACAGTAGTTTTTAGTTTGGGTATATTCTGTAGATATTATTTACTTCTTACAGAAAAGTAATGTCTTCTTGTTCAACTTATGAAGATTTATGTTTTTTTGGTCGAAATCAACACTTTTGGTGTGATGAATTTCTCGATTGAAGGTGTAATTTTGCAAATAATAACTAAAATGATGGAACCGACTTCCAGAAAATTATCATTCTATGTTATTTCTTGAAATAAAAACACATTAATTTTAGTGAAAGGGAATTTATGTTCATAATTCCCATTTCGATTTACTTCCAAACACTCTGTATAAAAATATATACGCGGTATTCAATAATAATAAAGAGTGTAAATAGTAAAGGTGCTAAGTTCACAAATTGTGAAAATTGAGTTATTGCTGTAGAAATACTGCAGTATATTATCATGTGAGACCAATTTCCCTGCAAAGGAGCTAGGTTCAACACACATTATTAGCAGTTCTTAGAGCTACTCGAAGATTGCAGTGGTGTTATATCTAGTCCTCAGGATGAAGGAGCTGTTAAAGTTCGTGACACTTTTAATGACATAGAAATGTGGAAATCTGTCAGAGTACTAAAAAAAGGAAAAAAATGCTTGAAGATAGAAGCAAAGTCGATCTTGTTCCTTGAAATGTGGTTCAGATAGATTGAGTATTGAGAAAAAAAAAAGATCTGTTGCTATGGTATCATATCTCAAAGAAGAACATATTAGGTGTACCTCAATGATATTAGGTTGCTAAGGGTGATAAGAGTATAACAAATTGCAACATAACACCTTTCTTCAGAAAGAGTATAGTGAACATAACACTTCTTTGACTATATCTCAATTTTGTTTCTTTTACATGTATTATAACACAATATTTTGTTTCTAATTATGACAATACAGTTCAGTAATATCTCTTCTTGGTATTTTGTACAATGTTTGTGTTTTCAGATCATATATACACATAATACAACATTTTTCTTTCGTATTACAGTGTTATTTCCGATTTCTGATTACGAATTTGAATGACGTCATGTGCGTCAGCAATCACACAGACAGCTGAATTGCGGCGAGAGGTGACAGACCAGTAGTGAGTGATTTCATAATCAGAGTGCACGGTGTATCACAGTAGCAATGCCCAAGAAGATCGAGCCTTTTTGGGAGGGGTACATAACAACTCTTTCTGATGCCAAGTACAGTTACGTGAAAATCATAGGAGCCTGCAAGAAACGTGGTTTCGTTATTTCAAAGAAAGACATCTTTTGTGTACCTAATAAGACTGACAAAGCTCGGATGGGATTAATTCTAGAGTGGAAAAAGCAAGCAAATTCACCCACCGTCACAAGTCGCCGTACCCCACGAGATGATACAAATTAATTCCATTCGATCTTTACCAATCTTATTAAGTACATAGAAGATGCCTTTCTTGGAAATAACGAAACTTCGTTTATTGCAGGTTTCTTTTTATTTTCTGTACTTGGCATCGGAAAGGGTTATTATGTACCCTTCCCTAAAAGACTCGATTTTCATGGGAATTTCTGCTGTGAGTCGCCGTGCACTCTATGAGATCACTCATTACTGGGCTGTCACCTCGCGCCACAGTTCAGATGTTGTATGACTCTTGACGCACATGATGTCATTCAAATTTGTTATCAGAGATCGGAAACAACCCTGTACTTTCTACTCTTCAGTTAGCAGAAGTTCCCATATGCAGTGAGTGAGTGAGTGAGAAACTGCGAAAACACTTTTTCGCTGTAAAATATCTTCTTCGATACTCTGAAATAATTTTTACAGCATCCTAATATTTCTCTTTGTGTAATCATAAAATTTCCATCTGATGCTTTTCCAATTCACTGCGGGCTAAAGCAGGGAGATGCACTATCACCTTTACTTTTTAACTTCGCTCTAGAATATGCCATTAGGAAAGTTCAGGGTAACAGAGAGGGTTTGGAATTGAACGGGTTACATCAGCTGCTTGTCTATGCGGATGACGTGAATATGTAAGGAGAAAATCCACAAAGGATTAGGGAAAACGCGGAAATTCTACTAGAAGCAAGTAAAACGATAGGGTTGGAAGTAAATCCCGAAAAGACTAAGTATATGATTATGTCTCGTGACGGGAATATTGTACGAAATTGAAATATAAAAATTGGAGATTTATCCTTCGAAGAGGTGGAAAAATTCAAATATTTTGGAGCAACAGTAACAAATATAAATGACACTCGGGAGGAAATTAAACGCAGAATAAATATGAGAAATGCGTGTTATTATTCGGTTGAGAAGCTTTTGTCATCTAGTCTGCTGTCAAAAAATCTGGAAGTTAGAAGTTATAAAACAGTTATATTACCGGTTGTTCTGTATGGTTGTGAACCTTGGACTCTCACTTTGAGAGAGGAACATACGTTAAGGGTGTTTGAGAATAAGGTGCTTAGGAAAATATTTGGGGCTAAGCGGGATGAAGTTACAGGAGAATGGAGAAAGTTACACAACACAGAACTGCACGCATTGTATTCTTCACCTGACATAATTAGGAACATTAAATCCAGACGTTTGAGATGGGCAGGGCATGTAGCACGTATGGGCGAATCCAGAAATGCATATAGAGTGTTAATTGGGAGACCGGAGGGGAAAAAACCTTTAGGGAGGCCGGGACGTAGATGGGAAGATAATATTAAAATGGATTTGAGGGAGGTGTGATATGATGATAGAGACTGGATAAATCTTGCTCAGGATAGGGACCAATGGCGGACTTATGTGAGGAGGGCGATGAACCTGCGGGTTCCTTAAAAGCCAGTAAGTAAATAAGTAAGTAAGTAATCATAAAATAGAATCAGTTTTTTGAATATCCTGCTTTTTTCGCGTTTATTATGAAGCTTATGGGGGGAAAAAGAAATATATGAAATACGTATTATTAATTTATCTCAGTATTACTTCGTCCGTTTGTGTGTGTGTACGTATAATCCGCGGACACAAAAATGTGACCTTCTCATAGAAAATCATATCTCATTGTGTGCTAGCAGACTGTTAACCTCGTGGAACGTGCCTCGCTTTGGACTTGTTTATGCCATCTCCACTTCGAATCATTTTGTTTTTCCTTTCGTTGAAATGTTAAATTGTTTACAGATGTAAAAATAAATCAGCTTCTATTTCCAGTCTCCATTACAGTGACACTTGATACTGTCGTCAAATTGTCCTTCGCTTTGTTCTCTTGTTTGATATTGACGGAAAGAATTTTCCCTCCTGATGAATGGAATAGCTTCCACAAACGCTGTAGTTTGCTGACGTCCATTTTAAGGTAATGTTCACATCTCAGCGTAAATTGTAGCATAATGTGACTAGCACACACACGTTAAAAATATCTTTTATAAACCTCATTTAACATACATTACTGGCATGTTTGTTACAAAAGCGTATTTATATCTCTGACTGCAATGTAGCGATCCTGGAGCAGGAATATGTCCGATGAATGACGAAAACTTAACTCCAAATAGAAAAGAACAAATATGAAAGTGAAATTTATACTTTTCTTTATTGTATAATCTTCAAGTATAATAAAACTGTTATTTATTTTGTCTCTTTTTCATATAAAAATGCTTAATATCCTCTATATCTAATCGGAATCAAGGAACGTTGCCACACCAGGAATTGAAACTCGATAACTTCAATATAATATGTTAAAATACTTCATAAAAATAAAGAAAGAATGAATATTTCATAATGAGCAAAACATATCAAATGTTTCTTCTAGGATAAGTAAAACTGAATTTTCTCCTTACTTTATAGATCTATTTGGATATGTATGAAATATAAAGGCTTTAAAATAAAAGAGTTGTCATTTATTGTTGAAATATTTTGTAAATTCAAACAATAAGATGGGGTTGTGATTTCAGTATGTCCTCCCTCATGCCAGTACCTCTGCTAAAGAATAATAAATGTCTTAATAAACCCCTTGATTATTCTCCAGAATCGTTGTATTTTGAATTTAAAGTATTTGATATCCAACAAATTTATAACAATGTCGTATTGAATTTCGTACTCAAAAACCGAAATATTTTAAATTTATATTCACATAAATATAAAACTAAAAGATCAGACAACATATGCTTGACAGAACATAAATGTACCACAACTGTAGCTTATAATCACTGTACCAACTTCGGTCCAAGGTTTTATAACAAGATAACAGCTAAATTTCCAAACATTCAATTTGCTAATGCTCCTTATTTAAGAAAAATCAATTAAAAATTATTGTTTAGGGAGAAAATTGAAAGTTTTAATTATTGTAATATCTGTGTTTTTCTTTTCATCTTTTTACTTTTTATTCTGCTGATTAACAAAATACTTGTCTTAAAATTTTGTTGAATGCACACTGAGCACGAGTATGTATTCTTTCTGAGGGTACTAGCAATAATTTTCTTACTTTTATTATTTATTTGTTTATTTATTTATTTACTTATTTATTTATTTACTTATTTATTTATTTACTTATTTATTTATTCATTCATTTACTTATTTATTTATTTACTCATTTGTTTATTTATTTATCTATCTATTTATTTATTCATTTACTTATTTATTTATTTACTCATTTATTTATTTAGTTAGTTATGTATTTAGTTATTCATTTCTGTAGTTATTTATTTATGTATGTATTTATTTATTCATTTACTTATTTATTTATTTATTCATTTACTTATTTATTTATTTACTCACTTATTTACTCATTTATTTATTCATTTACTTATTTATTTATTTATTTATTTATTTACTAATTTACTTATTTATTTATTTACTCATTTATTTATTTATATATCTATTTATTTATCTATTTATTTGTTTATTTATCTATTTATTTATTTATTATAAACGTGGAATTTTCTTTTCTTTCCCCAATAGATGTATTACACTCCAACGTGATCAAAATCCTTACGTAACACAAATCGCTGAACGAAACTAATTTCTTCCAAGTGTGATGTAGTATTTGAGGTATAATTTCTGTGACATCTATAATTATCTTGGTTCTGATATGAACAGTGCCCTTAGGTCGTTGTGCATTGACAGCGTTGTTCACAAAATCTTTGAAAATGTTTTGGGTGTCGTCAGTCCGTTGAATTGGTGATCAATGCGCTACAGCGACCTCACCACTTATAAAACATTCAGTTGTCACCTCCTTTTATTATCGTAAAAGTAGGAGGAGCCTCTGGATAGTGTGCTTCCATCTTCGCTTTCAACGATCACACAATACAAGCGCCTTTTATACTAACTGTACTAAAAATATTTCCTTGGTCAAATATCGACCAATATTAAGGTACTCACTTACTTATTTACTAGTTGAATTCATTTTAATGGTTATGTTGACACGCAGCAAACAGTATATACCTATAACGATGTTATAAAGCAATCAGGCTACGTGACATCATACCGGCTTTTTCATAAGTCCGTGAAACATTTTAGAAATTCACCACAAATAAACTAATAAACGGATACTACATTTTATTACACAGAAGTGTAGGTAAACTCTTCACGTTTCTTTTTTTTTTTTTACATATCTCACAAATATTCAATGTGACCCATCTTGTTGATACGGCAGACATCTAACCGATAATTCATTTCTTCCTTCACGCGTGTGAACATATCACGATCGATCAATGCCACAGCAAGGATGATACGATCGCGAAGTTCTTGAAGATTAGCGGGGATTGGGGTACAAAAACAACATCCTTCATAAATCCCCACCAGAAAAAATACAAAGTGTTAAATCCGGTGACCATGGTGGCCACCGCATTAAGGCGTCATCTACTTGTCCACAGCGTCCTATCCAACATTGTAATAAAATCGTGTTAAGATAGCCTCGTAAGTCATTGTGGAAATCAGCCGGACAGCCGTCTTTAAAAATTTAATTACCACTGTCCTCATTCATATGTGGCATCAGCCAGTTTCCCAACAGGTCTAAATAGGTTCTGCCAGTGACGGTGCGCTCCATAAAGAGAAATGATCCAAAGACCTTCAGCTTGAAAATTGTAAGCAAATCTCGCACATGCTCAATTTTTGCGCGGTGATTTTCGGTCCCCCTGATTCGTACATTCACTACTACTCCTCCTAGCGGCAAACAACGGTAACTATGCGATAAAGGCTTTTTCCTAACAAAACTTGGAGATTTTCTCGTCCTATCGGTATAAGAATTGCGATTATCCGTTGGTTAGTTTATTTGTGGTGAATTTCTAAAATATTTCACGGACTTACGAAAAACAGTGTATAACAAGCATCTGAGAATATACGTAAAAGGATAATATCGCCTCTATTCCTGTTTGTTACACGCCGTAATCATGCATGCGCCTCAAAATAATTGAAATGGAAGCTTTAAGAAGAATAGTAAGTAAAACTAGAATAGATTGTGTCAGGAACAAAATAAAATATCAGGGACTAATATAAACTACAACTCGGAAAAGATTAGAGAAATACAGGCACATCATTTTATTTTTACTTCAATTTTTATCGTACCTGAGTATTTTAATGTACTTCACTCCCACCCCTTCTACTAAGGAAGTTCCAACTCCACACAGAACCAAGACCGCAGATAGTAAGCAGTACTGAGTTACTGAGTATAGTACGTTCTAGAAATATGTTCGCGTTTTTCAGTGTCGAAAGAGCTTTCAATATTGAATCATATTTTCGCACAGGTACTGTCCGTTTGCCTACGTCGCATCCCGATTTCCCCCACGTGCTTCTGCTCGCCCCTCTGTAAAAGCTGGGCTGTCTTAGCTCTTTTCTGAAAACATTAATTTCTGTTAGGAATTGGACGTCTACGTAATATTACACAAGTATTTAAAATAACTTAAATAAAAGGGTCTCGTTAAGTAATTAACTGTCACGTGATTCCCTCCCCCCTTTCTACGACCCTGCGACAAAACCACTTGAACGGACAGTAGATAGCATGTCTGAGTAATTTTATCTTTTCGGATCGGACAGAAGTGAAGATTGAATTTACAGTACGTAAGGTACTCTTTTATAGAGTAGGTACAGAATTATTTCAACATGAGTTACTAGTACGAAGGACGAAACTGGTAATTGGAATTAGGTACAATAGTCTATAGTGCGATAATATGCACAAAAGAACTGAAGCCTGTATCGAAATGAACGGCCACCATTTTAAAAAATGTGTTTAAATATCCATATTATGATTATTTTTCAATTTAACTTCATTCTCTATATTGTACGCTAATGTGCTGTAGACAGTATAATATACACTGCATAATGAATACGTCCGCATGGACAGCTCAGTTCGTGAGTAAAAACACTAAGTGTTAATACTGTACTGTATTTTGATTAAACAAAAATCGTAATGAAAATTATCAAACTCAAAATTGCGATATTTCCTAGTTTACGTAAATGGATGAACTACTTTTCTTCCCTCCTATACCTACTCCAGTCATGGAAGGGGTAGCAAACGGTGTTTCCTGTTTCAATCGTTAATAGAAAGGTATAGCGAGATTAATATTAAAAATGTTAGTAAAAATAAAATGATGTCCCTGTAGAAGAATGGATAAGATGATGATAGTATAATGAGAGCGAGTGGCAAAATAATGGCTGAAATCGCTTGGGACAAGTCACCAAAGTAATGTAGGGGGTATTGACTGTTATTTCAAACGATCAAGGTACTGGAGTTTCACAGGATAAGAGTCTAATTTTAATTTCTGAACTTAGTTTAAATCTACTCAAGTTTAAAATAAAGATCAAGAATAATCATGTTCAACCAAATGTAAGACTATTTTTCACTGCCAACGTTAACAATTGCAGCAATCCAGTGTTGCCACGCCAATAGTTCAAGTATTAGCGCGCTGTTTTTACATCCATGCGGCCAGGTCGTGCTAAAATTTGTAGTGAACAAAGCAGATGTAGCAAAGGGTTTTTTCTCGGGACACTTCTGTTTCTCTTTATTATTCCACAAACAACCTCAACGTTCCCCTCACTTAATCTATCATTTGCAATACCGGTAGTTAAAATAAGCTAAAGTGAAATCTTGGGGGTAGTATGCCTTGTAAGTAGTCGTGACGGACAATGAGAGCTATCACAGAATCAGATAAATGTAAAACCTACCTCGGCGATTTTATGGGATTCGCAGCAAAGATCGGAATCCCACATCTACTAGTGTAACGGTCTAGTGAACTATATGCCTGTGATTTTCTTCCCCCTCTTCGGTCACGTGAGTTATATAAAAAAATTAAAGTTATTTTCTATCTTGTAGACTTATACAGTGGAACCCCGATTATCAGTCTCCCTATTAACCGATTGGCGGATTATTCGACTGTCTTTTTCTTGCTCTTATTTTATTATTTTTTTTTAGCTACAGAAACATATGAAGTATTAATTCTGTACGTTATAGTAGTACGTATTTTGTCTAGAGTGTTGTTACAAATCTTTACACTTATACAGTTTAGTTTACTGTTCAAGTTTCTGTACTGTACGATTTCAAGACAAAATGTATTTCATAAGTATCAAAAGAAAACTTGTTGGTGCTAAGTATCGAAAAAAGTGCCAAAACTTCAGTGGTTTGAGGAAAGAGAATCTGTGGCTCATCTCGCATCAGAATACGAAACTGATGTTGCAACTGTGCGCGATTTAATAAAAATTAAGGATAAAGTGTATAGAGTATGTAAATGTACAACACGAGACCTCTACTATTCCTATCTTTCCGCTGAAAGCCATTACAAGGAGATTCCTTGCACCTTAAAAACACGTCGTTGGCAACCGAACTTAAATTAGTGAATTTCTGATCCACTACCTAGTGTGTTAAACACAAGACCACGGAGGAAATTCCTAAAGTTCAAGTATTATTCACTTAATTTACGAAAATTGTTATGGTACGATGTTTTCAATTAACCGTTCATCCCATCCCTTTCATTACCACGGATGATAGAGGTTCTACTGTAGTTTTAATTTCCAATAACATTTTATTCGCTCTTCAATTTCACAAACTTAGGATGAGTCTTTCATTCATAGTGTTGTGCTCAAGGACAGGTCTTTCACTGCAAACCCAGCATTCTCCTATCTTTTCTATTTTCTGTGTCCCTCTTTGTCTCTGCATGTGATCCATATAGCTATCTTATGTCGTCTGCCATCTGATATCTTCTTCTGCTCCGAACTCTTCTCCCGTTCACCATTCCTTCCAGTGCATCCTTCAGTAGGCAGTTTCTTCTCAGCCAGTGACCCAACCAATTCCTTCTCTTCCTGATCAGTTTCAGCATCATTCTTTCTTCATCCACTCTTTCCAACGCAGCTTCATTTTTTATTCTGTCTGTTCACTTCACACGCTCCATCCTTCTCCACATCCACATTTCAAATGCTTCTAGTCGCTTCTCTTCACTTCGTCGTGATGTCCATGTTTCTGATTCATACAATGCTACACTCCACACAAAGCACTTTAGTAATCTCTTCCTCACTTTTCTTTTCAGAGGTCTGCAGAAGACGCTATTTTTTTTAAATAAACTATAAATGTTTAACCAATAGTTCGTGGTATATTTGTTCGCAAGTATAAAAAACTATTCCACTCAAATTTTCACTGCAATATCTTAAAATCCGTTTTAGAGTTATCAGGGATAACGTTCGAATAAATAAACTTTAGGGCGCCATATTGTATTTCTAATAACCCTTAATGGTAACAGTTTTACTAAATCTGAAAATAGTGTACAGTAGTGGCAAAAAGAAACCGGACCGACCCTTGTAGCTGATTTGAGGGTCTTGTTCACTCAGAGCACGACAGACTGGTAACTAAGACTTCCGTGGTTCGAATCCTGCCTGGGAAGGAAACTTCTTTTTGTTCCTTATTCAAATTTATTCCCAATACTTTTCGTTTGCAGCGATATTTTACTGTTTAATTAACTTATTACTTGTAATCCGAGAACATGAATTTTACCAGCAATCGAAAAGTATTAGGAATAAATTTGAATAAGGAACAAAAAAAAGTTTCCTTCCCAGACAGGATTCGAACCACGAAAGTCTTAGTTACTAGTCTATCGTGCTCTGGAGTGAACAAGGCTCTGAAATCAGCTATAAGAGTCGGCCTGTTTTTTTTTTGCCACTACTGTACAATTGCAAAAGTAGTGAAAGCCTATATTGAGCATATAAAATTTAAAAGTTACAGAATTATTCATTGCTTTAAAAAAACTGAATGTCACCAATTTTTCAGTACGTAAAAATACTCCCCATAAGGGAGGACTATAGAGAAAATAAAATTTTCTACAGTTGTTGATATACCGGTAAGTTTTCATTTTTGGTACACTTATGTATCTTAGCAACCTAATAGTTACCAAAATTTGACTTGCATCACACACTTATTTTTTCATTTATTCAGTTTCGTTTAAAAAGGGGGCAAAATTTCAAAATTATACTTCTCATACAAATTATATTCAATCAGTCTTAATATTTCTATACAGCACCACTACTACGGTTGGAGGCGAACTATACATTCATTTTTAAATAATCACAGATTTAAAAAAATTGTGACATAACCGCATTTTTTAAAGTTCTTTTGATTATCACAGATATTTTTTTCTTTTAAAAGTTGAAGAGTTAGAAAAAAATTCATTCACAACATTTTTAAATATGATATAATAAATATACAGAAAAAATTCAGTTCTTAACTACAAAACTGTAGTAGCTTTAGTAATCTGAGTGAAGAGAAATGTACAAAATATGATATCGGAGAAAAATGACTTTAAAGTTGACACTAAAGAGAGCGGGCCATTACGAACCATTAATAATTATGACGTCATTAGGAGGGTTTTCAATCGTCTTGCAAATAAAATTTTGGAAACGTGTAGAGTAGGGCATTAAGAACGATTTATGGGAAAAAAATCCATTTTTTGTCCAAAAATGCCGTATTTTTTTCTATAGGAATCTCTTTAAACATGTCATGATAATTTGTACAATATGAATGCATTATTAAACTTTAACCTGAAATTAATGTTAGGCAGTTTGTAAATCTATACTAATAATAAATCTGTAGCCAAAATTTTTCTGCTAATTTTCGATTTTCCAAAAATAATTGGTGTTAACATGTATAATTAACCATCCTGAAACCGAAAATCGCTTTTTTGAAATGTTTGTATGTCTGTCTGTCTGTCTGTCTGTCTGTCTGTCTGTCTGTCTGTCTGTTACCTTTTCTCGCAATAATGGCTGAACCGATTTATATGAAAATAGGAATAGCTATAAATTAAGTTCGTTGTAACTTAGATTTTAGGCTATACGGCATTCAAAATACTTTGTTTAAAAGGTAGAATATAAGGGAGCCTGAATTAAATAAATCGAAATATCTCCCTTATTATTAATTTTCCTGAAAGATGTTACGTAACAAAAGTTTCTTTAAAACTTATTTCCGACTAGTTTTATTCTATACAAAAGTTTGATAGGACTGATATTTAATGAGATAAATGAGTTTTAAAATTACAATAACAACGCCATCTAAGGCGCTGTATTGAAATAAAAACAAATGACTTCGTCTATAAGGGGCCTTAGACAACAACAACCGAAATCTATTAAACATAGCCTACAGAGAATGTGTCTGTGTTTGTATGAAGTAATATCGAAAGCTAATTAATTGTTTAATTATTATTTCACCTTTGTAAAGTGTAGTTTCTCTAGATGGACATAATTCTATAATGTTATTACAGTAACTTCTGAGTGAAATTTAAGGATATACAAGACTTTTAAAATAACAATACAATACATTTTCACCGCCGCCTCAGATTGTAGCGTTGTTGTTCCTGCAGTAACTCCTATGTGCAAAATATAAAATTTTTTAGTAGGAAGGAAGAACAGATTTATTCATTCTATGGCAAAGGTACATAGGAGACCGTGAATTCTTACATTTTCGAAAGAAAGAAATATAATTACATATATGCTGTATCACTATTTAAGTTATTTGAAGGGTTCAGAACCATAGTGGGCCAAGCGCCATTTACTGAAGACGTAGAAAACAAGGGTTAAAATTAAGTTATTACCATAATTCAATGGAAACATGTAGCAAGTAATATAAAGTATACACATTAAAACTAAATGATATGTCAATCTCCATTAAACTATGGTTGCATGTAAGGTAACATGTTAAAGGAATTGTCATTGCACCAAATGAGTGCTCTCTGGACCAAAATTAAATTATTTAAATACAATTTAAATTAAGTAACATATTAAACGATTTATCCTTCTATCAGAAACGAATGTGCCCTGGATCGAACGTCCTATTTTAATTATGTAATTACTTTATATTTATTTCTAACGGGTGCAGCGGAGCGCACGGGTATGGCTAGTATTTAATAAATTACGTCTAAAATAATGTCTTTATTACTTACAATCTGTGTAGTCAGCTTTTTCTTCCAGTTTCTATGACAATATTTAATCGACTTGATTTTTTTTTAATATAACCGAACATTTAAAACTTAAACTCACCGATACTAAATTATACAAATACTGCTGGAGCCAACTGCAAACACATTAGTGATTCTAGCCAGCGGTATCAGTTATGTTATTTAATGCGAATTGTTGATAGGAATAACATTTTGTTTGTTTACCTTTCTGCCTTGAAAACAAGTTTTGTGACGCAGTATTAACCGAATTGAGCACCACGTGAGAAAGCCTAACGTAATTATAGATAAATGTTATTTCTTTCAGCATTGTACAAAGTGCAGGCAAGATATTGTGAAGCTACAAACAATAGAATTTGATTTCTTCCTTACCAATAACTCACATTATTTGTGATTAGACATTTTACACAGGAATTAGAAGAATTGCAGTTCAAAGTTAGTCTGTGTTAAACTATTTTTTGCTAACGTTTTTAGATATAAATCACACTTTAATATTATGTCCTTGGTTACAATTTATCTTATTTGTTTATATAAATTATTCTGCTCATATGATAAGTAGGGTTTGCAGACAAATTAGATGTGATTTAGACTTACTTGTCACAAATAGCAAACAAATAGCAAGACTTGGAGACAGGAGTGGTCACTACCGAGTAAATAGCTATAAAGTAATTTGATTATACCAAACTACATGTTTGTTTCATGGTTTAGAAACAGTCCAAACTTTTTACGTAGAATTTTATATATATATATATATATATATATATATATTATTTTGTTCTGTTACGAAATTACTTATCAATGGATGTACTACGTACAGTTTACTTTGCTTTTTTCAGTTATAGCCTAATATGGAATAAGCCTATTAGGATGGGGTAGTACTTATAAAACTAACCTTAATCCACTAGATTTTTAGAGAAGGATGATAATTTGTTTAAACAAAAGCCGCCCTAAATAAGGGTTGGATAGATCGGCCTACTAATCAATTCATAAAGAATAATAAGTAAACAAAACAATTTTGTGACACTTGGAAAGAAAAAGAAAAAAAAAAGCATTAAGATAAGAAAACGTAGGAAATCATTTACAATAAAAATTTTGTTGGGTACAAATGATTACTAATTATAGCTAAGGATAATTTTAACACGTGAGATCCTATGGCATCAATCGTTGCATCAGAAATTTTATATTGTTTAAGTTGATTTAAAGTTTCACGTGGGATCGTGTCTAAAAAAACCTATTGATTATCCTACCGAAGAAATGTTTTTAGAATTTAAGTCTTGAAAATACATCAAATTTATATCAATGCATTATTAAATCTTATACATAAAAATCACACATATTTCAGATCATATACTCACAAAAACAAAACCAAAGGCATGGATACAATACGTTTGTTTGAACCCAAATGTTTAACGAGCACTGCTTTCAACCATAGTAGTAATATCGGTCCTAGAATTTGTAGCAAATTAATAGAGAAATATTTACTTACTTACAAATGACTTTTAAGGAACCCGGAGGTTCATTGCCGCCCTCACATAAGCCCACCATCTGTCCCTATCCTGAGCAAGATTAATTCATTCTCTAGCATCATATCCCACCTCCCTCAAATCCATTTTAATATTATCCTCCCATCTACCTCTCGGCCTCCTCAAAGGTTTTTTTCCCCTCCAGTCTCCCAACTAGCACTCTATATGCATTTCTGGATTCGCCCATACGTGCTACATGTCCTGCCCATCTCAAACGTCTGGATTTTATGTTCCTAATTATGTCAGGTGAAGAATACAATGCGTGCAGTTCTGTGTTGTGTAACTTTCTCCATTCTCCTGTAACTTCATCCCTCTTAGCCCCAAATATTTTCCTAAGCACCTTATTCTCAAACACCCTTAATCTCTGTTCTTCTCTCAAAGGAGAGTCTAAGTTTCACAACCATACAGAACAACCGGTAATACAACTGTTTTATAAATTCTAACTTTCAGATTTTTTGACAGCAGACTGAATGATAAAAGCTTCTCAACCGAATAATAACAGGCATTTCCCATATTTATTCAGCGTTTAATTTCCTCCCAAGTGTCGTTTATATTTGTTACTGTTGCTCCAAGATATTTGATTTTTTCCACCTCTTCGAAGGATAAATCTCCAATTTTTATATTTCCATTTCGTACAATATTCTGTTCACGAGACATAATCATATACTTTTCTTTTCGGGATTTACTTCCAAACCTATCGCTTTACTTGCTTCCAGTAAAATTCCCGGGTTTTCCCTAATCGTTTGAGGATTATCTCCTAACATATTCACGTCATCCGCATAGACAAGCAGCTGATGTAACCCGTTCAATTCCAAAACCTGTCTGTTATCCTGAAGTTTCCTAATGGCATATTCTAGAGCGAAGTTAAAAGTAAAGGTGATAGTGCATCTCCCTGCTTTAGCCCGCAGTGAACTGGAAAAGCATCTGACAGAAATTGACCTATATGGACCCAGATATAAGTTTCACTAAGACCATTTTAATTAACCGAACTAGTTTCTTGGGAATACCAAATTCAATAAGAATATTATGTAAAACTTCTCTCTTAATTAAATCAGATGCCTTTTTGAAATCTATGAATAACTGATGCACTGTACCCTTATACTTCCATTTTTTCTCCATTATCTGTCGAATACAAAAAATCTGATCAATAGTAGATCTATTACGCCTAAAACCACACTGATGATTTCCAATAATTTCATCTACGTACGGAATGAATCTGCTCAAAAGAACATTGGACAAAATTTTGTACGACGTCAACAAAAGTGATATTCCTCGAAAGTCACCACAGAGATTATTGTTTCCTTCCATAGGAGCTACGATATGATAAATATTTAACGGAAAGATAAATGTCGTATAATAGTCTTACGTTAAAGGAATACATACAGCGATCCCGTACGATTCTTTCCGAAGTTTTACGAACGTGAACACACATCATCAAATACGTCACTATTGACGTCAATGTAGCGTTAGCTGTTTAGAGGGCGACGAAGGTGCGAAAACTCTCTGTTAATTAGTGCTGTCGATCGATCAAAATATTCAATCGATTAACGATTTGAATTTAATCTATTAATCGAGCTTTGATCGATTTAAAAATGTTGTAATATACTGTAATGCATTGAATTTAATTTCTATTTGGTGATAAGTACTACAAAACAATATTATTTTAGTTATTTACTAACATATTTATCACGAGGCTTATAATTTATTGTGTCAATTCTTCGGGGGATTTTTGAGACAAACATAAATAAAAAATGTATGAAGACTCACCTAGTTAATACTGCTTCATCCATGATTTTAAACATGTGAGTGCATTCACATGCTCCGAATTAAGTGCCGCTCTACGTTTAGTAACAATGTTTCCTGCATCACTAAACACGAATTTGTTTTTCTGTCAAGCACTTCTCCACGACCATTAAATTTAAATTCTCATAGACCAATGACATAATGGAGTTTCAATTTTTTCACAGATCACAGGAAACTTTTTTTTTTCTTTATCAAACTAAACACAAGCTTCATCTAGAAACTCAGTAAAGAAACTCCAACAGAACAGCAGACTGGCCCCTATTGTAATCGGGTTACAACATTTTAGAAAGAGAAGAAGATAGTTACTCTCTCACTTGCACACAGTGTAGCCATGGCTAAGGGATGAGGGGGGGCGAATCTCAGAAAAGCATGTATTTCATATGCTAGGAAGACGAAATGACAAACTTGATAAGGGTTTCGCATTGTGTTCCATCTTTCAATAGGGGTAGACAGGTCATTGTCCTCATATCTTAATCTCTTTCTGAAGTGTTTGTACAAAGATTTGCCCTATGCTACCTGCTTTGCAGTTACAAAATAACAGTATTATCGTGTTTGAAGTAAGCAATTTCTGATGGCGAAGTGCATCAACATTGATTAAAAACGCAGTAATCATAGATTACGAAACGATGGTTAAACAGTAGCCGTGGTTAAAATGTAATTTATGTGCACCATTCATAATCACCGATTACTAAAACTTGGTTAGCTGACACCTCATTTAACCAGAGTAAAGTCTATGATGGTATATTGTTTCTACAAAATGACTAAAGGAAAGCATCCATACCGCTGCAAAGATAATAGTCAACGTCTAAAAACGACTGCGCTCACTATGTTCTACATCGAAATGAACGTATCCTACATTTTCGCGTTGCATTTGTTTGCCTTTGGGCGATGTTATATTTGTGAGTTCCATTTCTTTGTTTTTCAGTACTTTTAGGTTAAAACCGTACAAAATGGAAAATTGAATCCAAAAATGATTATATCCCAATGTTAGGTTGAAGTATCGATAGACTTAATTACTAGATTTAAATGTAGGCCTATTATATAAAAAAGATGGAATATCCATAAAGGAAAAGGATGCAGAAAATTAGTAGGAATGTGTGTACGATCTTGGACTACACCAGGGAATTGTGCATTATCCTAGATCCATCCATAACCTCTCTTTGTTCAGCCAGTGACATAGAGAAAGAGATACCGGTATTCGAGTATTCCCTCTTAAAATACAGAAAATAACAGTTACATAGAATCGTAATATAAGCAGCCGATCCGTAGGAGAAATATGATTGTTCTTGTGTTATTTCAATTGATCCATTTGTAGATTTTGATAAACGAAATCCCTCCTGAAATTTTCTGTCACCTAATTGCTCGCAAGAATTCTCTCCTTCCACTAAAGAACCTTCACGCTCACGCTCTATCCAAGTAATTCAAGTACTGCACAATAATAGTCTTCGAAATAATCACCTGTGGTTATGGCCGCCATTTTGCTTTACTTGCTCTACTAATCGCTGGTTATCTCCTTTAACCGCTCATATTTGGCCGGTTAGAGATTACTGTGGTTAACTTCCTATTTAAGTCGTAACCGAGGTCGATCCACCGTAAAAATGCTTAATCGGGGATTAGGTCACAATTTTAACCTATGGTTACACTAACCGACGTTGATGCACGTGGGCATGAGAGACGAATATTGTCAGAATTTTTAATCTGAGTTTGCATTAACAAAATAACAATCAATATCAAGTAAAACCGATTAATTTTAATCGACTCGATTATTCGATTAAATATTTTTGATCGATTAATCTTACAATAGAAATTAATCGATTACATTAATCGATTAAATCCCACAACACTACTGTTAGTGCAATGGAGGGGGGAAAGGAACTGGCCATACTACTCCATTATCTCCTGGCTTAGTTACCTCATGAGTGATGCCTTATTGATGTTACTTATGAGGTTCAAACCTATCATCGAACAGTAGACTAGTGGCTTCAGCATCAAATGCTGTATTTATGTTTCTGCCCTGGTTGCGATATTCATTGAAAGTTCAAGTTATTTGCTTTAAGATTATCCGAAGATGATCTACGATTATTTGAAACAACGAAACCACAAACTACTTAAACGTTCAATGCAGTTACTGGGATTGTACGAATCTCTGTCTCAGTGGTGTATCTATGAAAAGAAAAGTGCTCTAACTCTGGGATTTCGGTAGTATAGGACGCGGTAATAGTTGTCTTCGTCGTCATCATTATCATCACCACCACAATTTTTTTTATTGTTCATATTGTAGTTGGAATCTCCTGGTAGAGGGGCAGAGAAGGCCTGACGGCCTTATCTCTACCAGGTTACTAAATACTACTATTTCCGCAGGAATACTTACGGAATATCAGACGAAAGTACATAGTTTCGAATCTACAGCAGACATAGAGGTTGTTAGATCTGTGCAGTACACTTCATTATGAAATTGTTTAAATATAAATAAAACATTTAATTATTATAAATGCAAAATTTGACGATAATATGAAAATCATAGAAGTGTCCTGGCGTCTCTCGGCCCCGAAAAATAGTACCCTGGCGCCCCCAGAGACCACCAGGTCTGTAATACAGTCCTGCCTGCCATTTCTTTCTTTTATTATCATGTCTGTATTTCATAAGATCCAATGCTTCTTCTTCTTCTTCACTTCATGGTATGGGCAATTGCCCGTTCCGGCTTCAAAGGTCGCTCCATCTTTTCATTGGTTGTCCCTGATCTCTTCGTCCTTTGGTTTATAATTCATTGCTTTCTTAGGAAGTCTGTTGTCGTCCATTCTCTCTACATGTAATTTCTAATCTTGTCTGTAATTATCTACTTTATCAATAAGTGGGTATACTCCTAGTTCCTGCCTGATATCTTCATTTCTAATTTTATCTAATCTCGTGCATCCTTTTACTTTCCGCAAGAATCTCGTCTCTGCCGCTTGTATTTTACTAACTTCAGGTTTTGTTGTAACCCAACTTTCACTTCCATATAAAGGAGTAGGGACTGTCATTACTTACTTACTTACTTACTTACTTACTTACAAATGGCTTCTAAGGAACCCGAAGGTTCATTGCCGCCCTCACATAAGCCTGCCATCGGTCCCTATCCTGTGCAAGATTAATCCAGTCTCTATCATCATATCCCACCTCCCTCAAATCCATTTTAATATTATCCTCCCATCTACGTCTCGGCCTCCCTAAGGGTCTTTTTCCCTCCGGTCTCCCAACTAACACTCTATATGCATTTCTGGATTCGCCCATACGTGCTACATGCCCTGCCCATCTCAAACGTCTGGATTTTAAGTTCCTAATTATGTCAGGTGAAGAATACAATGCGTGCAGTTCTGTGTTGTGTAACTTTCTCCATTCTCCTGTAACTTCATCCCGCTTAGCCCCAAATATTTTCCTAAGCACCTTATTCTCAAACACCCTTAACCTATGTTCCTCTCTCAGAGTGAGAGTCCAAGTTTCACAACCATGCAGAACAACCGGTAATATAACTGTTTTATAAATTCTAACTTTCAGATTTTTTGACAGCGGACTGCAGGGACTGTCATTACATTGTAGAATTTCATTTTTGTTTCCTTTCTGCTTTTATTCTCCACATTTCTATTAATTGTGCCACATACTGTCTGGAATGATTGTAATTTTATTTTTATATCATTATCCTTTTTGTAACTTACATCACATCCCAGGTACTTAGAATTTGTTACTAGTTCTGCTCTTTATTATCTATTTCAATGTTAGATCTTACAGTAATTTTGCCTTGAAATGCCATTACTTTTGTTTTTGTGTTTGATATGTGAAAGTTATGCTTCTGGCATATTTTATTTAGTTCATATACTGCTTTTTGTAGTTTTGTTTCAGTATCTTGTATTACAATCATATCATCGGCAAATACCAGAATATTAATTTTTATTCCTCTATCAATTAAAATTCCAGGATATACTAAAATTTTCCATTGCCGAACAATTTCGTCAGCATAAATATTAAACAGTGTCGGTGATGAACTATACCCTTGTCTTAAGCCTATATTTGTTTCAATTTCTCGAGTTGAATGTTTTCCAGTAAGATACAATGAAAACTTTTGAAATTAAATTGAAACAGAAACAATTGATACATGTGACAGCTTATTAATTCTCACCATTAATTTATTTTTAATTTTTTACTTACAATGACAAAACACAACAAAAAACAATTCGAAGCACTCGTATACGGAAAACGTGTAGCTTGGAATCTGTCCATTGCTAATGGGTTATATAAAATAGTCTCTCATTTGTCACATAACTACCATAATTATTGACCACTGCGTAATCCCAACGAGTGGGAGGACGAAATTTCATTATATTTCAGTAACAATGAAAAACGCTCTCCATCATTGCTTTCTCTTTATATTATAATTTCTTCCTAATGAAAGACAAAATTTGTCAACGTGTGGTATAAGGAGGAAATAAATAAAATGGCCGTAAGTTCCTCGTCGCGTATTCCAGCTGATATTTCTTATACAACAGGCTCCGCCAGGTCGAGTCAAGATCGCGAGAGGGCATAGAGGCCTGCTTACGGCTTCCACTGCGGGCAGTACACTTGTAGAGCCCGGACGAGAAGTTATTGCACCGGCGCAAGGGACGCATTTTAGTTCGTTTGGTTGGACTCGCCCTCACACTCAACTGGAGGGGTGTTGGGTTAGTTGGTTACTAGCATTCCGAGTGTTCAGATCGCTCTGCTACTACCGCTATTGCTAATACTGAAAACATTATCCTTCTGAGCGCCCTCATTATGGCATTGTCTAAGGTGTGAAATCATAGAGTAGTTCATAGTCAAGGACATGAAATAGCATGCAATGTATGGAAATTCATGTCAGAAGAGATTGTAAACGGAATACCAATTCCATTGAAAAGCGTGTGTGCAAGAGTACTGGCTGCCACTAGTATTTCAAAGCGAACCTTGGCAGAATCAGGAAAGAAGGGGAAAATATTGAGGCAGGAAAAGCAGATTCTTTCTCCAGTCCGGAAAAATCACAGCCGAAGAAGAAGATTGTTGCAGCTGTAGACAGTTTTGATGAGAAAGTCATAAGAAGACTCCTCTACAATTTCTCCGCTACCCATAAGCAGAGACCGACTCTGCAATCGCTTCTTCCAAGAATGGATATCAGTGTATGATTATGTGAATAAAGTAGAGAACAATTACATTGAAAGTGAGCACGCGATGGACAGTATTTTGGAGAACATTACCATAAACTTAGGGACATCTGATTCCAGCACAGATCAGTCGTCTGATTCGGACGGAGAATAAGAATATAAAGATGGAATAGCGGGCTTAATTCCATTAGGTATCTTCGGACTCTTGAGTAGGAAAGTGGTGATACTAAGATAAGACGAATGTTTTTGGAAAGAGATGAAACGGATATGCCTGCCGCTCTGAGCTTGAGAACCGTAACCCAAACAACCCCCACTCCTCTACCCTGCTGGCCGGCAATTTAAAACTTAGCGCAGGTTGGTGCCATAACATCTCGTCGCAGTCTATCAGTGGTGGAACCTATCGAGGTCGCTTGGGGGCACCGGTGCACTGCATTTTGCACCAGAAATATTTGTGCTAAAAACATGAACCTTAGCAATGTAATGGATGTTGTTGTGCGAACAATTAATTTCATAAGGTCTAAAGGACTTAATCACATGGAGTTCAGGGCACTACTTGATGATATTAACAATGAGTATGGGGATTTACTCTTCCACACCGAGGTACGGTGGTTAAGTCGAGGAAAAGTTCTGGAACGTTTTCTCCCACTTAGAAATGAAATTGCGTTATATATGGATGTACATGGGAAACTTGTTAAAAGCCTTGAAATAATATATAAGAATAATGCAACAATTGTGCGAAGACTTCGAACGTAGATTTCAGGATATGAGAGAACTTGAACAACAATTTAAGATATTTACAACACCTTTTTCAGTGAGTGTCCTGGATATTCCTGCTGAACCAAAATTAGAAATACTTGATTTACAAAGCGATATTGAGCTAAAGGATAAGTATCAAAACAGAAAAAGTATTAACCATTTCTATACTTGTTTTCCACGAGAAAGATTTCCTAAACTGCACAATCTCGCTGCAAGAACGTTGTGCATGTTCGGGACAACCTACGTATGCGAAACACTGTTTTCTTTAATGAAGTTTACAAAGTCACGTCACAGAAGCCAACTAAGTGATGAACACTTGAAAGCATGTTTGCGATTGGCTGGTACTAAAACAAAAGCTCCGCGAATTGAAAAGCTGCTTACTAACAGAAAACTGCAAAAATCGCCGCGGATCTCTGATATATAAGAAAAAGTACTATTATTACAGAATTGTATTTGAATAGTAACGTTTGTACTGTTGTTTTATTTTGTTAATTGAACTATATAGCAATGAGAAGAATACAAACAGTTAACAGTTTTATTTCGTAGTATGTTAATCTGTATAAAAGTGTATGTTTTGTTTTGTTTCATTATTGTGCAAACATGCAAAAATTTATTTCGTATATAGTTAACTGTACCAAATTATGTAGAGTAGTGTTTTGAGTATAGTGCAATTAAAAATGAAAGTGTACTTCAATTAAAAGCTGAAATTAATTTATATTCTTATCACAAATTTGCTTCACATATAGTAAAAGTTCTTAGCTCCGCCACTGTAGAAGCAGCTACCCTTGCCCGCAGCCTTACGTCAGGGCTTGAGGGTTTGTACATACGCCCGAGAGTCTAGTCACTTGACGCTCCCTGTTATACAACGTCCTATCTTAATTAATAATACTTCATACCCTTCGTGTAGTGTGACCTCGATTTTCTGAAGGTCATTGATTTAATTCCTAATAGGATCAGTTGGTTTAAGAATGTATTATGATAATAAATGATTGGAAGAATTTTAGTTTTGTCCTTTAAATATGCAGAAATTGGATGCGAACAAATGTAACATTTTAAAATTCCTTTGCAGAACGAAAAGTTACATTTGTCACGTGATTATCATGGTCTAGTCATGGCCACCTTGACAATCGCCTAATATAAATACATGTTCAGAGTTCAAAAAACAAACAAACAAACAAACAAAGGAATTGCTATATTAAATCTGAGAGTATTAAACTCATGTTAAACTGTATTTATATATAAACTTGTTCAATGATGGCCATGTTATGGCTATGAAAGTGACGTCGCTCCGTAGTCTGTCTTTCTCCTTAACCACGTCATGTGTAGAATCTTTGAGTGTATCAGGAGGCCGTTTTTAGTATTGTTGAGTTTCTGTTTTTATTGCCGTGTGTTTTAGATGGCTTGTGTTCATGTAACTGATTTTAAATTTTGATTAATGTTTACGATATTGGTGATTGTGGCGGTGATGAATCAGGGTATTTAAATTTCCAATCCGGCATTTGACTTTGTGGCTGAGGGAAACCGTGAAAATCGCCAGTCAGATTGGCCGCCAAGGGGTTTGAACTCGAGACCTTCCAAATATGAGTCTCAAACGTTACCGTATTCATTAATATAAATAAAATCAAACCTAGTAGGCTATAAAGATTAATGATAGAATTATTCTAATTGGGATAATTTTATTATCATAAAATCGAATATTTAATTTTGGTTCAGTATATAAAATTATTAAATTTGCATAACATATTCGTAGATAGTAATACAATATTTCTATCTGAGCCAATTTGCTCGATTAAAAACAACATTTTAAACAAGATTCTACGACATTTTCATTTTCCTTTTGTACGTAGGGAGTACTCGAAGCCTAGTACTGCAACCCTGACTGGTTTATCGTGCCTTACCATTTCCATCTTCGGAGTGTGTGTTGAAGTCCAAACGGTCATTTTCTTTGTAGATATCATGACTCAGGTATGTGGTGCTATCTGTAGATTCAGCCATGTAGTTTTAAGGTTCCAGTGAAGTACCACTAGAGTGCTCTTTCATCCCCATGAAAGAGTACACTGACCTACGATTTTTCTAACCACGAGATGTCAGATAAGTCAGAACCAAAGATATAAAAAAATTGACAAAGTTTGAAAGAGTTCCGCTAGTTCTCATAGGTGACACCATTATTGGGGCGATTAAAAAAGTGTCAGGGAAAATGATGATGTAGATTAAGCATAAATTATTCTCATAATTGTCAATATCAGCGGTTTCCAGCTAAACCCAGTGTTGTTTTACAATCAGCAGAGCGGAATGGTATATTGAATTCTATAATGCGGGTACATTTATGCACGATTGGCAATTCTGACTATTATCTTCGCTGTCTATTCATAGAATTGTACGAAATGGAAATATAAAAATTGGAAATTTATCTTTTGAAGAGGTGGAGAAGTTCAAATATCTTGGAGCAACAGTAACAAATATAAATGGCACTCGGGAGGAAATTAAACACAGAATAAATATGGGAAATGCCTGTTATTATTCGGTTGAGAAGCTTTTATCATCCAGTCTGCTGTCAAAAAATCTGAAAGTTAGAATTTATAAAACAGTTATATTACCGGTTGTTTTTTTATGGTTGTGAAACTTGGACTCTCACTTTTAGAGAGGAACATAGGTTAAGGATATTTGAGAATAAGGTGCTTAGGAAAATATTTGGGGCTAAAAGGGATGAAGTTACAGGAGAATGGAGAAAGTTACACAACACAGAACTGCACGCATTGTATTCTTCACCTGACATAATTAGGAACATTAAATCCAGACGTTTGAGATGGGCAGGGCATGTAGCACGTATGGGCGAATCCAGAAATGCATATAGAGTGTTAGTTGGGAGGCCGGAGGGAAAAACACCTTTAGGGAGGCGGAGACGTAGATGGGAAGATAATATTAAAATGGATTTGAGGGAGGTGGGATATGATGATAGAGAATGGATTAATCTTGCTCAGGATAGGGACCAGTGGCGGGCTTATGCGAGGGCGGCAATGAACCTCCGGGTTTCTTAAAAGTAAGTAAGAAAGTAAGTCTATTCATAGAAGTAATAACTAAAGAAGCTACACTTACACCAACAAATTACCGATCACTATCGATTAGTAGGGTCAGATATCTTCGAACGCCACTGAGCTATGCCTCCTGAGACTAATGCCATCTGAACTCCATTCACAATACTGCGTCATGCCGATGACGCTGTCATTAATGCTATTGTAATGAAGATAATGTATTGAAATGTTGGAGAGAAACGGAAGACCCTGAAAAATCCTTCAGCAAACTTGATTTTGCCCAACGCAAAATGTGACCTTATTGCAGGGAATTAAACCTGACAAATTATTGTCTACCAAACATAATAATTGTATATTTTGCTACTCCATAATGTTTTTTTTTGTTGTATAGCTATTCGTACTTGTAGAATTCATATGTGAGTTTGTAATTTTGCATGTTTTTAAATTCCTTTGCTATGTTATAGCAATAAACTGTACTATTAATAAATAGTGCTTCAAAAACTGAACACATAGTATATAAATACATCATTATAATTGAAAAATAACGCTTTTAAAATATTTTGATTTTCTTACCTTATAAGCGTATTCGGTAACATTGAATTTTAGGTTTGGGAGTGACCTTTTTGAGAAATTCAACCAAATTAATGCATTTTTCATTACTTATGAGCAAACGTTCATCGATCTATGATACAGGAACATGGGGTTTCAGAAAAGTCTAACCCTAGTGTGTATAGACAACTAGAAGGGATGGAAGGACAGAATAAGAGAAATGAAGAAGGGATAGTGACAGGTTCTAAGAAAGACGAGTCCACACCTGTGGAGTAACGGTTAGAGCTTCCAGCCGTGAAACCAGGTGGCCCGGGTTCGATTCCCGGTCGGGGCAATTTACCTGGTTGAGGTTTTTTCCGGGGTTTTCCCTCAACCCAATATGAGCAAATGCTGGGTAACTTTCGGTACTGGACCCCGGACTCATTTCACCGGCATTATCATCTTCATCTCATTCAGACGCTAAATAACCTAAGCTGTTGATAAAGCGTCGTAAAATAACCCACTAAAATAAAAAAAAAAGAAAGACGAACCTGTGTCGATGGGCTTCATATTGTATCTGTGTACTTTCTGTAAAATATAGGCTACTGTTATAAGTTTAATTTTTGAGACCATTAAACATATCTTACCAATTTAATGTACTATGAATTTGTTGAATTCCATGAATTCAGTTCATATTTTGTCCGTAGTGATGGACACTAATTAACTCTGCGTTTACAAACGTTCAGTTGCAGCCTTGTCTCCCCCTCGTCTCTGCCACACGCACCCTCGAAAGGTTCCGCGACTACTAGACTGACAGCGATATTCGTAATATCGTTTTAATACCTTGTATATTATTTTTGTAACTTTTTTTGACACAACATCTTATACTAATAAGACGTAACAGTGTGCAAAATTTGGAGGACCTTTGCAACCTTCTAGTGTTTAACTTTCGCTTGTCAGGCATAGAAGGGGTTTCCACTAACTTAAAAAACTAATTATTGACGTAGATCAGCCATGGCGAAAATGTGACTCACGAGCACATTGTGGCTCGCAATGATAGCTATGCATTTGTCTTCCTTTCTACCTCCCCAACCCCCACCCTTTCACCCACTGGAGTCAAACTCCGTATCATTTGTATTTGTCTCTGACCTGCGAGTTGCGTATCGTCGCAATGTCTCTCTCGAAACCATGTACCTCTACAAGAACGAAAGTTTCAAGTAAGATGGGAGGACGCAGTTTTTGCTGCCAATATGATGAGAATATTAAATGTATGATTTGTTCACAAGTATTACGAGGAAAATGATTGTATAACATAAAACGGCATTGTAAATTACTACATGCTACTGATGAAACATTAAAAAAGTTAAGTGTTGTTATTATTATTATTATTATTATTATTATTATTATTATTATTATTATTATTATTATTATTACTATCTCTGTACGTCGATCCTTTTTCAGCAGATGTACGAATAATGCGGTTAGCTCACAGATTTACAATGTGATGTTAAATGAAAGCTAGATGTAAGGACTTGACAAATGTTGAACTTTGCAAATCTTTGCCAAAAAATAAATATTCGAAGCTTCGTTCTCTCGCTTGCTCTATTGAAGCCATGTTCGCTACAAGTTACGTTTGTGAAAAATTATTTTCAGCAATGGAAATAGTAAAGACCAAATTTAGATCACGACTGACAGACAAATACCTTCGTGATCAACTACGACTGGCAGTAAGTGACATAATTCCTGATTTTGAAACTCTGTCGCAGAGACATTCTGAAGACAGTAAATTTTAGGTTGTGATAATGTGTCCTATGTTTTTTTATTCATTTCTTTCTTCGTTACACGTACTAAACATTAGTTTGTAGTCTTGTACTGTATAAAATTATATTTAAGTGCTTGACGTAAGGAAAATGGATATCCGTTAATAAGTCAGACAGTTGCTTTACTTCCCCTTCGGGTGTCCGCCTCCCTCCATAGGTGCTATGCACGTTGCAGATTACACAGTGGCTCGGCGCACGATTACATTTTCGCCACGGCTGACGTAGATTGGTAGAATAACAGTCATTAGACTGTGACAATGAGGACATAGAAGATATGTCAAGGCACGATCTGTAGGTTAGATAGGCAAAGGCGTGTGTGTGTCTGTGTGTAGGAGTGGGGAAATGAATTTATGAAAGAAATATTGCTTTTTAGTGCCAATGACTTGTGGAGATTTCAAGCGTCGTATTTTTTAACAAACTCGGTGTGAGTGACAGCAAGGAAGTACAGTAAGCCTTCTAGCGAAGATGTAATATTATGGTCATTAGACATCTTTATGATACAAGTCCATGCCATCATCCGTGTTCATATCACAGGTTTATAATCTTACGTGTTTTAGTAGGCATAAAGCGACACTATCTATGTCATGCTATCGGCCGTAGATTTAGATTTGTAATCTTATATGTGTCAATGAATAATTTCAAGGGAATAATTGTTCGTTAACAGAAAACTACAGGGACATCAAGTTATTTTTACTAACATTTTTAACATTAACCTGGTTATACTCGGAAACACTGTTACCCCCCTTTCCATTACAGGAGTTTGGAGTTGCTAGTGCAATATGTAAACAAATCATTTTACTAGCTATAGGAGGAGAGAAAAGTAGTGTATCCATTTATGTTACAAGGAAATACAGTATTACGATTTGCAGTTTGATCATTACTTTTACAGTATTTTCTTAAAAAAACAGTAGACTAGTAACAATTGTTTTTTCACAAACTCAACTCTTTAGGCGGTTATATACATTATGGAATGTCTACTTTATTTAGCATATTACTAACCTAATTTATTCCTGAGAATTTTGTGAGCACTTCCGTAAGAAACCCCAATTTCTACAACTAAATTCTTGACCGACTTATTACGACCTCTCTGCATCCTTTCTCTAGCATCTTCTACAGCATCTTCTGTCAACTTTGTTGGCCATCTTACACTTTTCTTCCTTTCTGTACACTCTGTTGCTCTTAATTTATCTACCAGATTAATGACATTTCTACGAAAATATTCCTTAATGATATAAACAGGAAATTGTAAAAAAAAAAAAACAAGAAAAAATGTTTTTCACATTCGGTTACTTGTAATTCCAATTTCCATCATCGTCCTTCATAACTACAAATAGTAAAACAAAACTCTTGTTTAAATAATGCTGTTAAGTACCGCACCATATTATAGGGTGCCGTACTTTCGGTAACTCTAATCTTCACTTGTGCTCAGTCCACACAGATAAATTCAATTATGCTACACACCATACTTATGTGAAAATAAACTTCAGTAATATAAGCTCTTTCTTCTACAGAAAATGCAACTTATTTCTGAAACACACTGTACTCTGTACTGTTTATTTCACTGCAACAGCGGCCGTAAGTTTGTGTGATTGACGTTAGCAAGGATATTAGTGAAAGGGGTGGGAGTCAAGAACATTTAGAAACGCAGGTACAATAAAAATTGAAGTAAAAATAAAATGATGTCCCCGTAGAAATTTAAGTCACACAGAAAGTGTGCACTCAATGCTGAGCTCTGACGTTCTGTCAACCCACTTGAGGTATGTGGATATAATTAAGGAGAATAATTGAGCCAGGATCTGGTATAGTTCCTGGGCAGCTCAGTCGGTAGAGCGTTGGCGCTCGATACCTGGCCCTGGAACAATTTTTCCCTTGAAATTATTCAAGTCAGTTTTTTAGGCAGCTATACCTGAAAGCCAGATTTCTACTTACTTGTTTCAGTCTGCATAAAACTGCATACTCTTCATATTCTTCATGTTGCTTATGTCAGTTTTCGTGTGGTTAGCTGCGATTTACTAACTTTTTGACGAGGCATTATCTTACTCATGCCAATTTGTTCCGACGATCTTCTGTCTGTAATTTCACTATTACGAGTTATGATTTTTTGCTTGATATATTATATATAATTCTTCGTTTTATTTCGTTTGTAATGGCATTTACATTTATTTTCACTTTTTTTCATTTCAAAATTTAATGTCATGTAGAACACGGCGCGGTTTGCTTGCAATATTTTTCTAGCTTTATTGTGGCTTCCATAGGTCGTAGTTTTATGATCCAGTGGCTGTTTATCGTAAGTTTAACATGAAGAAAAAAACTAGTTAATTTTTAAACGAGCTGACATGCTAATTGTGAGTTTTAGTCAAAAAAATTATGACAAACTACAACTTTTCCAGATGTATTTCAGAAAGTATCATTTGTATTTCAGAAAGCATCATTTGTATTTCAGATTCGTGAATAAAATAATTCTATTTCAGAAAGCATCATTTATATTTCAGATTCGTCAATAAAATAATTGTATTTCAGAAAGTGACATTTGTATTTCAGATTCGTCAATTGTCTTTCAGAACCAGTCAATTGTATTTCAGATAATTGAATCATATATTTTTGTTGTCATGGAAACTATGTAATTATCATGAGTTTGCAATAACGAGTTTGTGCGATATCGTGCGTATTTGCTTGTTTTCCGCACAGAACCAATACGCGGTAAGTGTGAAATACCACATTCAGTATTCCCAACCTAACACACATAACAATTTCCCTCTTCTTACCGCTTAAGCGCGACATTCATTTTACTGCTTTAGACTTTTAACATATTATTTTTAGAGACGTTTAACATAGTAATAATTATAAATTGGAAACTTACCACTGCAATTTCACCTAAATTGCAACGTTAATTATTGTTTTTAAATATTTGCAAAAATTAAGTAAAGTCTACTACTCCACGAAACTTATTGCATTCCTGATACAAGTAACATTAAGGAAGCCGTGAAAAAAATCAACAAGATTCCAGATGCCGATGTTATTACTGCAATATGTTATATAAATAATATTGTTAAAATATTAAAAAGTAAAATAAATCATTACATAACCTTACAGTTTGTTTTAAGTTCGCATTTATAGACTGGGGGAAAAAAAAAGACAGACGTATATCACGGCCTGCTGGAGTAAAGTAAACACAGAAAACATTTTATAGCAACAATGTTGAAGAAAGATATTTTGGTTTTCCGAAGTTGCCGTCATTAAACAGAAACCAACATGGAGATTTCATTGCAACTAATTAGAAATTCGTCTTTCAGGTATGTAATAAACGATCTTCGCACAAAATAATGTACGATACACGAGCGGTATGTTTGTTTTCATGTTCTCGGAAATTAAAAAAGCTCAACTACGTTTCGCTTTTTCAATCTTTTCCTCGACCATGAAAACGTCAACATACCGCTCTTGTAACGTATATTACTATTATTAGGCTTCATTTTGGCTTTGACTTTCCTGTGTTTTACAGTTTTTTTTTTGTCAATAGCAATAAATAAATATATACCTTTGAAGAACAGTTAATTACAAACTACTGTATGTGTACTGTAATTTTAAAGTAAGGTACTTATAGTAGTTCAAAACAATTATTTATAATCCTATGAATGTTAGAATTATAAATATAGCAAATTGTTGACTCATGCTATTCTGAAATACAATTTATAACTTCTGAAATACAAATCATTAATCTGAAATACAAACGACGCTTTCTGTAATACAATTGACGAATCTGAAATAAAAATGACGAATCTGAAATAGAAATGACACTTTTCGAAGTTAAATTTACCAGTTCTGAAATACATGTGGAAAAGGTGTATAACTGAATTAATTAAAATCGATTTTAACGGAGACGCGCAATTCCGTTGTAATAATATCTTCAAAGCCTAATATTTACCGACTGTCCTAAATTGTTATTGCTTCTTACCAACCCTAAAACTGGTAATTTATTCGATTTTTATAACTTTATATTCTCTTGTTTTTCTTAATCTGCAGATTTTATGATATGGGATAAAATGAACGGCTTGTTCTTGAATCTTTCTTTAGCCTTGTTAACTGAACGAAGAGGGCAACCCAAATGAAATAAGGATAAAGGGAGGAAAAACTTAAGATATGCAAGCGCGCGTCCTTGCAATGGGATTTGGGACTGCGGGAAAGAATCTGTGTGAGCTCCAAGCCGGTAGGCCACTCATCCCGCTCCTCTTGTAGCCGTTCCATTGAAAGACAGAGAAATTCTGAGAGGAAGATAGACGAAAGCTAATAGATACGACGAAGTGCAGAGATGTCGTAGATCATGGTTTAACAGAACATCATTTTATTTTTACTTCAATTTTTATTGTACCTGAGTTTTTTAATGTACTTCACTCCCACCCCTTCTACTAATGAAGTTCAACCGTCCTCCACACAGATCCAAGACCGCATATACAGTCATAGTAGCCTTACGGTCATTGTAAACAGTAGGCCTATGTTCCAAAAATATGTTCGCGTTTTCCAGTGACGAAAGAGCTTTCAATATTGAATCGTCGACCTGGTTGGCAAGTTGGTATAGCGCTGGCCTTCTATGCCCAAGGTTGCGGGTTCGATCCCGGGCCAGGTCGATGGCATTTAAGTGTCATGTCAGTAGATTTACTGGCATGTAAAAGAACTCCTGCGGGACAAAATTCCGGCACATCCGGCGACGCTGATATAACCTCTGCAGTTGCGAGCGTCGTTAAATAAAACATAACATTTTTAATACTGAATCATTTTCGCACAGGTACTGTCGTCCATTTGCCTACGTCGTGTCCCGGTTTCCCCCCCCCCCCCACCAGCTTTTATTCGCCAGCTAGTGGCTGGGCTGTCTTAGCTCTTTTCTGAGATCATTAATTTCTGTTAGGAATTGGACGTCTACGTAATATTATACAGCTGTTTAATTTAACTTAAATAAAAGGGCCTCGTTAAGTAATTAACTATCACGTGATTTCTTCCCTTTCTACGACCCTACGACATAACCACTTGGACGGACAGCAGATAGTATGTCTGAGTAATTTTATCTTTTCGGATCGGGCGGAAGTGAAGATTGAATTTACAGTACGTAAAGTACTCTTTTATAGAGTAGATACAGAATTATTTCAACATGAGTTACTAGTACGAAGGACGAAACTGGTAATGGGAATTAGGTACAATAGTTTATAGTGCGATAATATGCACATTAGAACTGAAGCCTGTATCGAAATGAACGGCCACCTTTTTTAAAAAATGTGTTTAAATATCCATATTACGATTATTTTTCAATTTAACTTCATTCTCTATATTGTACGCTAATGTGCTGCAGACAGTATAATATACACTGCATAATGAATACGTCCCCATGGAAACCTCAGTTCGTGAGTAAAAGCACTCATTGTTAATACAGTACTGTATTTGGATTAAACAAAAACCTAATGAAAATTATCAATTCAAAATCGCTATATTTCCTAGTTTACGTAAATGGATGAACTACGTTTCTTCCTTCCTATACCTAGTAAAGTGATTTGTTTGTATATTACGCCAGTATCATCGAACTCCAGTCGTGGAAGGGGGTAGCAAACGGCGTTGATTCAGAGGTATAGGCAAGTTAATATTGAAAATGTTAGTAAAAATAAAATGATGTCCCTGTACAATTAAGCATATTCAATACATTGTAAGTAAGAACACATTTTCACACACATACATGTCACATATTATATTAGCCTATATAAAAAACAGTTAAAGTCTCTCGCTAAAGTATGATTCCGAGTTCATGATATTTTTATGATTCATCAAAGCTTCAGATTCATTGCGAAGAGGCAGGGGTTGGAGTGGCAGCCATCCTTCTGGAGGGTACCCGGGTTCGTTGTGCATCGATATGTCTAGACCTGTAACACACAGAATCTGCTAAGCAGAGCTGCAAGATATTTCATTAGTTTACATTATCTTAGCATTTGGGAAAATTATTTGAAGGGTTTAGTGAAAAAAGAACCATAGTCCATAAAAATGAAAATTTGAAATATTAAGCATATGGTGAGCATATTGTAGCGGCCATCTACTGAATTAGTTGTTAGGGAAAAACACCATAGGAATGGAAATGTTCAGTGGTTTTCATGAAACAACTATAGTCCAAAGTCTTTTTCTGTGAAAACAGTCATTGTTCAGCCAAGACGATGGTTGCATTTACAGATATCCCATTCATATATTACATATTTATGCAATAGATTACGTAAAACAATTTATATCTTTGTTATACTTCGGTCATATTTACCAATTAATATTTTACGTCTCATTTATTTAGCTTTATTTCAATCCATTCTCCAGTATGGAATTTTAGGGTGGGGAAATGCTTGTAATTCTAATCTCACTCCACTAATACTTATTCAGAAAAGAATCATTAAAATATGCCTTAATAAACCGAGCTTTTGTTCACTGATTTTAATGTTTTGAAAATTAAACAGATTTATTATATTGCCTTATTAATCTTCATACATAAAAACCGTAATAAATTCAAATTGTATCATCATAAATATGGAACTAAAAGATCCGATTTTATACGAGTGGAGGAACCAAAGTGTTTCACAAGTACAGCTCTGAGCCATGGTACCTACTTTGGTCCAAGGTTATACAATAAAATAATTGATAAATACCCAAATTTGGAAAATTTTAGTATCAGGAATTTCAAAAATAGCGTTAGGAATTTAATTTTTAATGAATATATATTGATTTAATATGTATATGTATTTGTATGACTTAAATTGTTAAAATTGAAATTGTATTTTTAAATTTAATTTATTCCTGTAAATTTTTTTTTCTTGACCCAGTTTGTGTCAAAAAATTATCTTTGTGTTTAGATATCTCCCTGAGCACGACTTTTTTACTCCTTCAGGGAAGAACTAAGATTGTATTTCTGTCAATGTTCTTTTCTTAACAATAAACAATAAACAATATCACATTGAAACATTTACCCATACATTTACAGACAGTACTGCAAAATTATTTCATAATACAGATAACAACGTTGACAAGTCTGTGATAACATGCGTTATAGAAATGAAAATAATGTGGCCATCGTATCGGAATAAAGGAGTAAGGATAGGGAATTTTCCGCTTTTCCAAATCACCGATTTAGCTGATTTTCCCAAGGACTTCCCTATTTGGACCGCCTTCATATTCAAAATTTTCGATGATGACAAGGAGGAATGAATTCACCCTTAGAATTCGCGTGAAGTTGGATATCACAAAGAGGAAAGCTCTGGTCTTGCGCGATGAGCCTAGGAAGGGAAGTAAGCAAGTTTATAAGGTGGGCCTACCTTACAATTCTGGCTCTATAGTAGACGTAACTTATATTCACGACTTTTAGAACTTGCCTCTGAGCTCCTGTTCTTGATTCACACGAAGTTTCCCGAAGAACTTCAACGTGAGGAACATTATGCAGCTCGTACACGTGGCCCAGCAGATTATTACCAGAGCTCCGAGCATCCTCAACAATAACACCTGTGAATAAAGAATAATGATAATAATAATAATAATAATGGTAATAGTAATAATAATGATAACAATAATGGCAATAATATTGATGATGATGTTGATAATAATAATGATAACAATAATAATTATGATAATGATGATAACGATGATAATAATAATAATGATAATAATAATGAAGATGATAATCATAATAATTCATTCATTCATTCACTCATTCACTCACTCATTCATTCATTCACTCATTCACTCACTCATTCATTCACTCACTCACTCATTCACTCACTCACTCACTCATTCATTCATTCACTCATTCACTCACGCATTCATTCATTCATTCATTCACTCACTCATTCATTCACTCACTCATTCATTCATTCACCCATTCATTCATTCATTCACTCATTCATTCATTCATTCAATCATTCACTCATTCATTCATTCACTCATTTATTCACTCATTCACTCATTCATTCATTCATTCACTCATTCATTCACTCATTAATTCATTCATTCACTCATTCATTCATTCACTTTTCACTCACTCATTCATTGATTCACTCATTTATTCACTCATTCATTCATTCACTCACTCATTCATTCGTTCACTCATTCACTCACTCATTCATTCATTCACTCATTCACTCACTCATTCATTCACTCACTCATTCATTCACTCACTCATCCATTCATTCAGTCACTCATTCACTCACTCATTCACTCATTCATTCACTCATTCACTCACTCATTCATTTATTCATTCACTCATTCATTCACTCACTCATTCATTCACTCACTCATTCATTCACTCACTCACTCACTCATTCACTCATTCATTCATTCACTCATTCACTCACTCACTCATTCACTCATTCACTCACTCACTCATTCATTTATTTGCTGTACAACAGCCAGACGCCAATTAAAGTTCAGCACAATACAAGACAATACAAAATAAAAAAATAATAATAAAATACAATGAATATAAATGATAAAGAGAATAAATAAATAAATATATAAATGCAATAGACCTACTAACAAAAGACATAAGTTAAATTCAAATTAATGAGATCAAAATTACATACAATACCAATAAAGTAAATACTATTAAATGGATGGATAATAATAATGATAATAACTATGATGATAATAATAATAATGATAACGATGATAATAATAATGACAATAATAAGTGACGATGACGGAAATTTTACTTGAAGCAAGTAAAGCGATAGGTTTGGAAGTAAACACCGAAAAGACGAAGTATATGATTATATCTCGTGACCAGAATATTGTACGAAATGGAAATGAAATTGGACATTTATCCTTCGAAGAGTTGGAAAAATTCAAATATCTTGGAGCAACAGTAACAAATATAAATGACAATCGGGAGGAAATTAAACGCAGAATAAATATGGAAAATGCCTGTTATTATTCGGTTGAGAAGCTCTTATCATCCAGTCTGCTGTCCAAAAATCTGAAAGTTAGAATTTATAAAACAGTTATATTACCGGTTGTTCTGTATGGTTGTGAAACTTGGACTCTCACTCTGAGAGAGGAACATAGGTTAAAGGTGTTTGAGAATAAGGTGCTTAGGAAAATATTTGGGACTAAGAGGGATGAAGTTACAGGAGAATGGAGAAAGTTACACAACACAGAACTGCACGCATTGCATTCTTCATCTGACATAATTATTACCAGATATTAACTTCATTGACGAAGAGAGTTTGAGCTTACGTAGCAGGACCACTCCCTTACGAGATTCCAACTAGTTATATCGACGTAAAACTCAGTTTATGTTTTATTGTACGCTATTAATATTTAATTGTTATTAATCTGTATGTGTCATTAATAATGTTTACTTTACATGTACTAGTCGTTAAAACTTAAGTCATGAATATTGCTGGAGAATCTTTTAAGTGTATTGTAAATATTCATAATTTAAATATGTAAGTTATGTAACTACTGTATTGATTAAGGCTGGTTGAGTGGAAGAGAAGGCCTTATGGCCTTAACTCTGCCAATCCACATCTGTGGAGTAACGGTCAGCGCGTCTGGCCGCGAAACTAGGTGGCCCGGGTTCAATTCCCTGTTGGGACAAGTTACCTGGTTAAGGTTTTTTCCGGGGTTTTCCCTCAACCCAATATGAGCAAATGCTGGGTAACTTTCGGTGCTGGACTCCGGACTCATTTCACCGGCACTATTACCTTCATCTCATTCAGACGCTAAATAACCTAAGATGTTGATAAAGCGTCGTAAAATAACCTGCTTAAAAAAACTCTGCCAACGAAAATAAAACATTCTATTCTATTTACCATCGCAGAGTCATAGGTGGCACCATAGAATATTCCGTCCTCCGCTAAAAACGATCCTGTTATAAGTCCCCAGAATCCTCCACCGAAATGTACCGCAACAGCGTCTAGTGGGTCATCAACTGTGAAACAGAAGATGTGATTAGTACTCAAAACACATAAAACAATAAGTATGTAATTGTAAAGCCAATAACTTTGTACTACATGTATAGGCGACAATTCAAATAGGGTAAGGCTCTCTAAATTTGCCATCTTAAGCAAATTTATTTTTAAATTGATGATGAAGTCATATTTTGAAAGTAAGTATAAAAAATTGCGTTGCAATATTGATACTAAAGAGCATCTTAAATAAGATTAATAATTTCGTAAAGAATAAGGTACTCCTTCACGTACAAAAAAAAAAAGACAGGGGGATGCAACTGGCCAGGTTAGGACACATGTGTTACTTAAGTTGTGTGCCTGTTGTAAATTCAAATAATATTTTAATATCATCAGAGTACAGATGTAAAATATTTTAATACAGAAAAAATTATCATAGGTCTAGTAGGAATTGAACAAATGTTTATCATAAATAAATTGTCATAGGATTAATAATTTTAGTATTCCTTTACCTATAAAAATATATATAAAATATCAATCATTTAAATACTAAAGTTAAAACGTAATCAGTTATTTAAACTGTCAACTGTTTCTAAACGATCTCAGAGAAGCAGCAACTAATGATTCTAAGTTGGCCATGGAAGAAGCTGCAATGGCGAACTTAGGAACAGTTCCAACATTTAATAATGTCATAAAGTAGAACATCACCATAGTAAATGTAATTCTAAAAATACGGCCCGAAAGTACACAAAATAGGCTTTAAAATGATATATTACACTCTATAAATGCATTACTTATTCTGTTGGATGAAACGGATACTTACAGAGCAAATCTTATATCGGAAAGCATAGTTAACACAATATGGCGACTACCTACCGCTATTTTTAGAGTATATAAAAAGGAAACCTATTCAGCTGTTTATATCTGACGCTGAATGCACTACGTAGGAAAGTATTCATTTGTTTTATCTGATGCTGAATGCAGCAACGAATTAGAACCAACTCGTTGGAATGCAGTAACTTATTCAATTGTTTTTATCCAACGCTGAATGCAGTATTCAATTGTTTTTAACCGGCACTACATGTAATGTACATTCATTATGTGAGACACAATTCGTTTTTATGAGACGCTATTTTTTATACTAAAATTTTACACAGAACCCTATTTTATCTGAGATAGGAATGGTAGGGTTCTAGATACATCATTATAATATTTATGTGATATATTATATGAGAGGAAAAAATAATCTTATGTTTAAATTATGAAATTAATAAAATTTTACAAACATATAAATTCAGCAAATCTGTATAACATTTTATAATTTACTAGCCGTACCGTGCGATCCGCTGCACCTGTTAGAAGTAAATATAAAGTAATTACATAATTAAAATAGGACGTTTGATCCAGGGAACAACTTTTACAACAGCGCAAGATAATCTGCTTCGCTCATTACGCAATTTTTTTTTTTTGCATTGCATTTATTGCATATATATTTTATGTATTTTAACACGATTAAATTGAGCATAGTTAAAATTTGAATTATAAAATAATGGATTGCTAAGCTAACGTACTATTACTGCATACTAAATCAATACACTCTCGTTGTTCGTTAATTCTCTGAGATTAAAATGAGTGTACATAAATATTATTTTAAGAAATACAGAAAACGAATGTACAAAATAGCCTATCAAATTTTCTGTGCATAAGAAGCTATTTTAATCTTACCTGTCCTCGATTTACTCAGACGTTACTGTAATAACATTATAGCATTATGTCCATCTAGAGAAACTACACTTTCCAATGGTGAAATAATAATTAATTATACAAATCGGTTAATTTAGCTTCTGATACTACTTCATACAAACACAGAAACATTCTCTGTAGGCCATGTTTAATAGCTTTCGATTGTTGATGTCCAAGGCCCCTGTTTCGAATGTTGTTGTCCAAGGCCCCTTATAGACGAAGTCATTTGTTCTTAATTCATTGCACCGTCTTAGATGGCGTTATTTTAATTTTAAAACTCATTTATCTCATTAAATATCAGTCCTATCAAAATTTTGTATAGAATAAAACTTATCGAAAATCATTTTTAAAGAAATTTTTGTTATGTAACATTTTTCACAAAAATCAATAATAAGCGAGATATTTCGATTTATTTAATTCAGGCCCCCTTATAACCCCTCTTTTAAATAAAGTATTTTGAATGCCATATAGCCTAAAATCTAAGTTACAACGAACTTAATTTATATTCCAATTTTCATATAAATCGGTTCAGCCATTATCGCGTGAAAAGGTAACAAACATATAGACAGACATACAAACAAAAATGTCAAAAATGCGATTTTCGGTTTCAGGGTGATTAATTATATATGTTAGGACCAATTATTTTTGGAAAATCGAAAATTACCAGAAAAATTTCGGCTACAGATTTATTATTAGTATAGATGCAAAAAAAAAAAAAAAAAGGAGAAAAGATATCAAATTGCTTGCAACAGAATAAATGCCTTGGAGATATCTTTTCTGATCGAATTATGTTCATTCTCACATTTATAAAACTAACAATTAAAATTTCAAATCCAAAAATTGTGTTGAATATTTGAATAGCATAAGTCAGCCAATATTTTTTCAGTTTTTTTTTTTTAATGTCGATTTTCAATGATCACATCATAACTGATCCTGACGTTTACTGTAAATATTTTTGTACAATTATTAATTGGACGAAGATTACTTGGTTCAAGAGTGAAGAGCGGGACTCTTGTATGGGTTCGTACCCTTCTTTGGACGATTTTAGAGCTTCCCCAAATTATACATCGAATTTAGTTATCGCCAGTGCCATCGACTGCGTCGTTAAATGATCCACTTATGAAAATCTGAAACCAGGTAGCCCGGGTTCGAATCCCGGTCGGGGAAAGTTACCTGGTTGAGGTACAGAGTGATTTATATAGAACTGACACATTTCTTTCATTAATAGTTTCAAAACGAATTGTTCTAGCGACAACTTATTATACCTAAAATGTAGAGGAATTTTGGGAGATTATTTACCTCTATAGCAAATGTTGTCCGGCGTTGTCAAATCCGGAGATCTCGGTGGTCACAGGTTCCTGGAAATTATTCGGTCGTCACATAACCGGATAAATGGAACCATGCTTCATCTGTGAACGATGTGATGGACAATATGGCAGGATTTTGCACAACGAACGTCTGAAACCAACAGCAGAATGTTCTGGAGTTTCGATTCCTTGTCACTAGATGCGCAGATGTTTATGTTTTATTCCTATTGTTGGCAGCTGTTTTCGACATTTTGTGTCAACGTGAAAATGCAGTACACATTAAATCAAGGACTCTTCCTTGTGAAGCAATACTGGATTACGAATTCAATTACAGCTACTCAAAGGGCATACCAGAGATAATTTGGTGTTCGCAATCCTCCCAAAAGAAACACAATACTGGGACTGGTAAACAAATTGGAAACAACTGGATCTCTGGTGAGTGAAAAGGGTAAGCATCATTCATCTAGGCTTCCCACGGTTGTTGACGTAAGAGCACGACTGGAGCAGTCACCCAAAAAATCATTAAGACGTTTGTCGCAGGAGACAGGGTACACCTACTCAATGTGTCAGAGAGCCTAAAGCCATATAGGGTTACGGTTGTTCATCAGCTACAGGAACCAGATAAGGATAAAAGATTGAATTATTGTCGTTGGTTTCAGACGTTCATTGTGCAAAATCCTGCCATATTGTCCATCACATGGTTCACAGATGAAGCATGGTTCCATTTATCCGGTTATGTGACGACCGAATAATTTCCAGGAACCTGTGGCCACCGAGATCTCCGGATTTGACAACGCCGGACAACATTTGCTATAGAGGTAAATAATCTCCCAAAATTCCTCTACATTTTAGGTATAATAAGTTGTCGCTAGCACAATTCGTTTTGAAACAATTAATGAAAGAAATGTGTCAGTTCTATATAAATCACTCTGTATTTTCGGGGTTTTCCCTCAACCCAATACGAGCAAATGCTGGGTAACTATCGGTGTTTGACCCCGGACTCATTTCACCGGAATTATCACCTTCATATCATTCAGACGCTAAATAACCTGAATGTTGATACAGCGTCGTAATATAACCCAATAAAATAAATAAAAAATGAAAATCTGAAAAAGATATTTTTGCTTTCCTCCGGCATAAGGAGTCATCTACTAAAAAGTGTTTACGTTCTTTCTTTAAAAATAATGGTTACTCACCCTTATTCCATATCATGAAGTGATGAATTAGTAAATATATGGGCACAGTTGAAGCTCCGGATACAAACCCCGCCCACATGTCAAGCTTGTCGGGCGATGCGCAGACTGAAACCTGGTTGGAAAAATGAGATTCACATGTTGAGGTTGTCACACAACTCCTAACAATGAAGTCATTGAATTTAGTTAAAAATCTGTATTCCGTGTCGGTGCCACTATTTTAATTGATTATACACAAGACTGACGGAATATGTGCAAAGAAATGCAGGTCAGATTCGTAATATTTTAAAATAATTGTAATGATTCTGTTTTCATTTAAACTTGGTACTCAGCGTGTCTCTAAAAATGTTAACACACATGCATAATTGTCAGAAGGAAGCGAAATAGGAAGAGTAGTACATCAATAATGTCCTTTATCACATACCCAGTTAAACATCTACTTGTAGAATTTAGTGAAGAACTGTTTTCAGATCATGGAAAAAGTGATAGTCTCAGAAATAAGAATAAAGTGTATGAAATTTGCTGATATGGCATTGTTAGCAGAAGAGACGATACTAAGGGATATATTATGCTATGGAGCTAAATGACAGCTGTGAGCAGTATGGGATGAAGATGAATGCATACAAGACGAAGATCATTGTCATAGGAAGAAAAGTAAGGAAGGTAAACTTTCGGGTTCTAAATGAGGCAGTAGAGCAAGTGGACAGCTTCAAATACTTGGGGTGTACTATAAGCAGTAACATGAGCTGCTGCCGGGAAGTTGAAAGTAGGATAGCAATGACAAAGGAAGCTTTTAATAGGAAAAGGAGCATCTTCTGCGGGCTTCTGGAAAAAGAACTAAGGAAGAGACTAGTGAAGTGCTATGTGTGGAGTGTAGCATTATATGGGGGCAGAAACATGGAATATTATAGATTTTTATTAATTTGTCCTACAGAATATCTGTAATATTGACAATATTTGAGGAGAAAAAATTACAGATATTCTGTAGGACAAATTAATAAAAATCTATAATATTCTCATAGCTGCAGTGCATATATTTGTACACATTACTGTGCACGTAACAGCGGAATCCCGGCCAAATAAGTCACTCAACTGAGTGCGCTCCTAGTGTAATGGCAGTTGACATTGGACATATACGTCAACACTTGGAGTCAGGCTACAAAGGGAAACATTGAAGGAGGAAGGTTCGGTCCGGCGCTGTGGATTGGATTCGGCGTAGCTCAGTGGTCAGAGCGCTTGGTACATAGAACCAAGGACCCGGGTTCGATCCCCGGCGCCGGAGCGAATTTTTCTCCTCAAATATTAAGAAACATGGACGTTACGACGAAGCGAACAGAAGCATTTGAACTGTGGATATAGAGAAGAATGGAACGTGTGAAGTGGACAGAATAAGAAATGAAGCTGTGTTGGAATGAGTGGGTGAAGAAAGAATGATGCTGAAACTGATCGGGAAGAGGAAAAGGAATTGGTTGGGTCACTGGCTGAGAAGAAACTGCCTACTGAAGGATGCACTGGAAGGAATGGTGAACGGGAGAAGAGTTCGGAGTAGAAGAAGATATCAGATCATAGACGACATTAAAATATATGGGTCATATGAGACAAAGAGGAAGGCAGAAAATAGGAAAGATTGGAGAAAACTGGGTTTGCAGTGAAAGATCTGCCCTTGGGCAGAACACTAAGGCCCGGTTTCTTCAACCTTTGTTAAATTATAACAGTGTGTTATTCCATTTTAACTGTAAACTTAACAGTTGAAGCATTTCTTCAACTACTGTTAGTACTAACAGGCTGTTAAAACCTATGTTAATTTAACTGCCCAATTTCATGCAGTTAAATCATTTAACTCTCTGTTAGCATGGAAGTATCCAATATGGCCGGTGCGTTACATGCTGAACTTACATATCTTGATTATTTATAAAATGATATCCATGAATACATAAACAGAGGGGATGATTTCTGTGATTTGACAGACCAGGAGTTCATACAAAGGTATAGGCTATTTTCTGCCAAGCCTCACTTTTCACTTTCAACTTAGATCCGTTTGTTTGTTTATTCTCATTAATTGGTTTATACTGCGAAATAATTTCCAGCAGAAGGTTTCTTTCGAATGAAGAGAAATTAGTCCCACGATTTCTTTTTGTTCCAGTGTTTTCCATTTCATAACAGCAATACCAATACGCCGCTCCACCCTATTGTAATACCCGACGAGGAAAGAAGCAGAACTCAAACCTGAGAGAATAGAAAGACTTTTATTCTCTCTGAATCAAACAACAGAAACAAGCGAGAATCGAAATTGTCAGAACTCAGAAAACAGAAGTGAGCCTATACTTGGTTATAGGTTATGGTTAAACTCTAGAATCTCTGGCCCTAACAGAGAGTTAACAAACAGAATGTTAAAATGTGAAATGTGAAGTTGAAGAAACGCAATATTTTTAACAGCAATTCATACTTTTAACTTACAGTTAATTAACGCTATGTTAGGTGCATTTTAACAAAGGTTGAATAAACCGGACCTAAATGAATGAATTCGTTATTTTGTTAATATTATCCAAAATGTTGAAGGGTTTAAGGAAGAAGGGCCGAAAAAAGATTCCCTCTTTTAAGAAATGTTAAAGAATTGTTGAGCTAGGATCGACAATGTGAAGCCAGTTACGTGTTCATAATTTTATTCCAATAAAAGAGCTAAATAAAAACGTAAAGGTTTCCCAATGTTTCCTAGAAGGGAAATAAAATGTAATTTATTGGTTCAGCTTATACCGGTGTTGCATAGCCTCCGCTTTCAATTAATACCCATACGGTGTTAAAGACTACACTTTTCTTCGAAAAAATAAGATTGTTTATTGGTTAGGTCTCCTGATGCCTCTCCAATCACAAGGATCGGTAATATGTCTACCAAAATTGACGTGCCGGTATCAACTCTAAGTGGAGTTGTATCTCATTTGATTGGTGACGACAAAAATATTAATTATTTTAGTTTATATTTTAATTAAAAGTCATCTTGCAGCCTAAAACTTATTCAATGAGGATGGTGGTGGTAGAAATCAATGTACTGGAATTGAATTTCTGGAGGAGGTATTGCCTCTCACGATGTGTTGCGCTAACCCTCAAGCTAGGCTCATTCCCAAACCCACACTGGCTGACTACACTAAGATCCGCTATGTACAGTAGTGGCAAAAATAACAGAACCGACCCTTGTAGCTGATACAAAAGAATCCTGTGCTGTGTATTGTGTCAAACTGTGGTAATTTCAATATGGATAGTGAAGCCAGAGGTATGTACTGCTATTTTATGTAAAAATACGCAGTTATCTTTGTCGCATAGAGCTAGAAATGTAATATTGATGCCAGATGAAAATAAAACTCATGGCCGGTTTTTCCAAGTATTGTTAGAAAATTTAACGACTGTTAAACTCTTAAGTTTGTTAATTAGTATGTTTTCAACACTACTTTGGTTTAACAGTTTGTTAATTTTAAATGTAGGATTTCGAGCAGTTAACTCGTTTAACAGTTAGTTAAATATGGCCGATGTCTCCACAGCTGTTCGAACAGAAGATGCGAAATTAATATTTTGTGTTTCTCTGTAGGGAATGTTTAGCATATGACTGGTAATATAACATTTAAAAAATACTTTGGACTGTTTAAATACATCAATGTTATTTATTTCTTTCGTATTTCGTATCCATAATAGCAATGAGGAAATATAACCTTACTTTGTAATTATTATTCAGCACGTCACCTACAACTTTCATTTGTCAACTGTTTGTTTATGGAGCGTGGCCTACTATAACAGGTTGTCATTTTATGCAAGTTTCATGACTCACTCTATAATATAGAATTTAAAGATTAATTTTAGCCAATCAAAAATTGTCTTACATGTGTAGAATCATTACCAACTGCTGTTGAGTAGTTAAAATAGTGCCAACAGACATTATAGTTAAGTGTTGGTTATCTTAAACAAAATTATGTTGAACAAATGGAAAATACATTAACAAAGCGTTAAAAATAAACAGACTGTTAATTTAACATTCGTTAAGCAAAATTAATCATTACTTGGACAAACTGGCCATCAAAGTTTTTTCGTCTGTAAGTTTGAGGCACTGAAGGAAACAAAAGACTGTAAGAATCGAACAAATGCAATAAATTTCATTGTTACAATTAATTATACAAGATGTATGTGTTTTTATTTATTTTTTTATTTATTTTAGTAGGTTATTTTACGACGCTTTATCAACATTTTAGGTTATTTAGCGTCTGAATGAGATGGTGATAATGCCAGTGAAATGAGTTCGGGGTCCAGCACCGAAAGTTACCCAGCATTTGCTCATATTGGGTTGAGGGAAAACCCCGGGAAAAACCTCAACCAGGTAATTTGCCCGATCGGGAATCGAACCCGGGTCACCTGGTTTCGCGGCCAGACGCGCTAGCCGTTGCTCCACAGGTGTGGACGGATATGTTTTGTGACTAGCAAAAATTTGAATCTGTGACTCTGAAATCAGCTACAAGGGTCTGTCCGGTTTTGCCACTACTGAACACAGATATCGAGCAGGCAACCCCACTCGTCCCTAGGCCACCCTCCTCCGTGCATCGCCAGCCGGCAGTCGTGGAATGCTATGGAATGATGACGAAGTGGAGAAATGTTGACGGAATGATGTGGATGCCTAATATGGGGAAACGGGAGAACCCCGAGAAAAACCCCCGTGTCCGCTTTGTTTACCACAAATTCTTTTATGATTCACATGGGAATCGAACCCTGGTTGCCACGGTGGAAGGTAGCGAAGATAATCATTCAGCTAAGGGTGAGCTAAAATTCTTGGTGTATAGTACGAAATTGTAAAACTTTTGGTTTCTTTTTTTTCTCCCCCTCCTTGGTCCCGTATTTTTTTTTATTTTAAGCTTTTTGTGTATCTAAAATTCTTATATTCTGCCTATACTTCCCTTTTATACAGAGACATCATTTTATTTTTACTAACATTTTTAATATTAACCCGTCTATACCTTAAGAGAACAGGAAACACCGTTCGCTACCCCCTTCCACGACTGGAGTTCGATGATACTGGCGTAAAACACAAACACATCACTTTACTAGGTATAGGAGGGAAGAAAAGTAGTTCGTCTATTTATGTAAACTAGGAAATATCGCAATCCATTTACGTAAACTAGGAAATATCGTAATTTTGAGTTCGATAATTTTTATTAGGTTTTTGTTTCATCAAAATGCAGTGCTGTATTAAGAATAAGTGTTTTTACTCACGACCTGAGTTATCCATGCGAACGTATTCATTATGCAGTGTATATTATACTGTCTACAGCACATTAGCGTACAATATAGAGAATGAAGTTAAATTGAAAAATAATCATAATATGGATATTTAAACATAATTTTTTTTAAATGGTAGCCGTTCATTTCGATACAGGCTTCAGTTCTTTTGTGCATATTATCGCACTATAGACTATTGCATCTAATTCCAATTACCAGTTTCGCCCTTCGTACTAGTAACTCATGTTGAAATAATTCTGTACCTACTCTATAAAAGAGTACCTTACGTACTGTAAATTCAATCTTCACTTCTGCCCGACCCGCACAGATAAAATTACTCAGACATGCTATCTACTGCCCGTCCAAATGGTTATGTCGCAGGATCGTAGAAAGGGGGGGGGGAAATACGTGACAGTTAATTACGTTACGAGGCCCTTTTATTTAAGTCATTTTAAGCAGTTGTATAATATTACGTAAACGTCCAATTCCCAACAGAAATTAATCTTTTCAGAAAAGAGCTAAGACAGACCAGCTTTTACAGAGGGGCGAGCAGAAGCAGGTGGGGGAAATCGGGATGCGACGTAGGCAAACGGGCAGTACCTGTGCGAAAATATGATTCAATATTGAAATCTCTTTCATCACTGGAAAACGCGAACATATTTCTGGAACGTACTATACTCACTAACTCAGAGCTGTTCACTATATGCGGCCTTGATTCTGTCTGGAGGACGGTTGAACTTCATTAGTAGAAGGGGTGGGAGTGAAGTACATTAAAAAACTCAGGTACAATAAAAATTGAAGTAAAAATAAAATGATGTCCCTGTATTTATTACGGAGCTCGGCAATCCTCTGAATTATGACTACAAATGTGTTTCATCCATACCATCCCGATGAAAGCGGCGTTAAGCGTGAGGCTGAAGGACCAGGCGGGTGGACCGAAGAGTCCAAGCTTGCAGACTGCCAGCATTACGATGCTGCCCCCACTGCCTCCGAGCACCGTGTTGATGATCACCCTAGAGATCGTATCTTCATCATCTGGGTTCGCCATGGAGCCAAGAGCAGCTCCATTAAAGGCCAGAAACCCAGCGACCAGGATCATGCCCCCGATACCGGTTAGCTGAGAAATGAAGAGATCGTTACAAAACACTTCATCGTATACCTCTCTGCGTTTAGTCCTCCGTCTCACCACCACCACCACCGTCGTCGTCGTCATCACTGCTCATGCTTTGTGAAGTCTGGTGACGATCTCTCAACAAAGGGACTGTGTTCGATACTAGACAGTGTTTTGGTTGTTAGGATTTCTGAAAAACTATGTTTCCGAGTACTTGCCGAATGAAGTATTGCCCCGACATAACTGATAGTCACTGAATGACATCTGTGATGCAAAATACAAAATGCATTTCAAGAAGATGACTCGAACTGTCTCATTATAATTTTGTTATATTTTGCTACAAATTAAAAGTATCTTAATTTTTTGAGAATAATATTCCTTTTACTATTTATTTTCTTGAATTTTTGTTCAGAAGACTGAAAAGAATAAATCGTTTACTATGCGCTCACTTAGGCCTACGATCTTTTTCTCTGGAGTGCACATAAGGGCGCTTTTTCATGATAAACTGACATAATTAATTTCGATTTACGATTTAAGTTGACCACGTATATACTTTGGAACAAATTTACATACAATAACACTCGAGTTTTGTATTCTATTATAATTTATAACCCCGTCCGTTTTCGGTAGTTTCTTGCCTTTCTGTGCCAGTTAGTCTCCTTATCAAGAAGCTGTGTGGCTTTCAGAGAACCCGGAGGTTCATTGCCGCCCTCACATAAGTCCGTTATCAGTCCCTATCTTGAGCAAGATTAATGCAGTCCCTACCATCATTTCCCACCTCCCTCAAATCCATTTTAATGTTTTCCCACCTACGTCTCCGTCTCCCCAAAGGTATTCTTCTGTCAGGCCTCCTAAATAACACTCTATATGCATTTCGGATTTAACCATAGGTGCTACACGCCCTGCCCATCTCAAACGTCTGTATTTAATGTTCCTAATTGTGTTAAGTGAAGAATACAATGCGTGCAGTTCTACGTTGTATAACTCCACTCTTCTGTAACGTCATCCCTCTTAGCCCCCAAATATTTTCCTAAGAGCCTTATTCTCAAAAACCCTTAATCTCTGTTTCTCCAAGTCCGTGTCCAAGTTTCACAACCATACAGAACAACCGGTAATATAACTGTTTTATAACTTCTTTCAGCATTTTTAAAGCAAACTGGACAACAAAAACGTTTCAACCGAATAATAGCAGGCATTTCCAGTATTTGCGGACCTAACGTTCTAAATGTTCTAAGTTCCAAAAACAACTTTCTGAGATATTGATGAAAAACACTGTGAAATGCATGCTGAGATACCTACAACACCGTCTTTTGACTCGCGAATTATGTCACTTACAGTTGAGCTACAACAAAGACAATTTAGTATGATATTCTCATATGAATGTTCCTCCATGAAATCGAATAAAATAAAATTTGAAAAATTGGCACTTAGTACAATTTACAGTGTTAGATTTTGATTTATTCTGCGTTTAATTTTCTCTCAAGTGTCATTTACATTTGTTGTTTTTTCTCCAAAGTAGGCCTACTTGAATTTTTCCACCTTTTCAAAGGGTAAATTTCCAGTTTTTATATTTCCATTTCGTACTATGTTCTGGTCACGAGACATAATCGATGAGCTGTAACATAAAATGTTATTACATATTTTCTTGAAAATTAGATTTTTTTATTTCTTAACAGATTTTATTTTGCATATTATTAGAAATCGTTAGATCTTTCTAACGAGTATTTGTTCGTTTGTGTATTTTGGTGATTTTGATATGACTGCCATTTTGGCAGTTTTCAAGATGGTTCGATATTTCTTCCTTTCTTTTAGCTACACGCATATTCCATACAAGCGATGTATCCTTCTCTGTTCTGGTTGTAGCAGGCGCGGGAGAAAATGAACATACGTACTGCTCATAGGTGACGTTAAAGTCTGACACCGCGAGACGATTTACGCAAAAAAAAACCTTTTATTCAGAAAATGAGCAGTGAAATATTATAGTGATAGCGTAAAACGCACTATGAACTATCCTAAAATATGTCCTTATGTTATTTAATTAACTTTAATTCAAATCCTTCATAGTCATTTCATGACGCCTTGTTGATAGGCAACACTTCTTACAATGGTGTAGTGCAGAGAAATCTGCATCTTTATAAGATACACCACTAGCCGGCCACCTGACATACTGCTTTTATGCAATTGGTGTATTCCGGCGTTATCTGTGTTTTATATCTTTTGTTTTCAGTTATGTATTTAATGTAGATTTCAGTGTGTGTTATGAAGTAGTATATTACAGATTAAAGATTTTCTGCATTATATATATATATATACACACACACACACACAGATATATATATATATATATATATATATATATATATATATATATATATATACTAGTGGCTTGTGCAGCAAATGCTGCAAACTAAGTTCATTAGACGTTCAAATAAAAATGTTTCAGATTTATTTTCAATAAAGAATACCAGACATTTTGAAAGTTATTTGCTTCCATAATAACGAAACATAATCCCTCTGAATGGCTTTTTATGCCTAATATTTATTTTGAACCTATCCACCTTCACTTTTTGAGTTTCAACGCAAAAACGCAAGTAACAATGTCAGAATGATCAGTGTTTTTTTCATGAGGGAGTAAAGCAATAGCTATTTCAGGTCATTGTGGATTGTAGGTGACAGTTAAAAAAAAAATCAGGTTTCCTATGCTTTCGAACAATAGACATAGCATCTTGGTATAGCTGCTGCATGTTTCGTGAATTACCTTGAAATGTATCATGCTAAGAGATCTTGCTGAAATGCAGTGGCGGCTCGTAGTCAAATGTCCAAGGTAGGCAAAATTTACAGAACATTTTTATGTAATTTCCGCGATTCAATGACAGCTCGCTTTCATCAAGCCCCACGAAAACTTAACTCTTGCTTATATAACAATACTGTTACATCAATGAGCCGTCTCATAATTTGTCGGTTTTTTCTAGTTTATTGTTATACTGTTGTCTTGCAACCCTTGTTGTTCAGACAACATTTCCGAAATTGGATTCAAATTCTTTTCAAGTCTCTTTAGACTTACCGAGTTACAAATATGATCTGATTCCAAGTACCTTCTTTAGATTACAATAACAAACGTGATCACCTACAGCTTAGCTTTAACTTCACTTCCTGTTAGCCATTTATGTGTTTCATACCATACTTACTTACTTACTTACAAATGGCTTTTAAAGAATCCGCAGGTTCATTGCCGCCCTCACGTAAGCCCGCCATCGGTCCCTACACTGTGCAAGATTAATCCAGTCTCTATCATCATATCCCACCTCCCTAAAATCCATTTTAATATTATCCTCCCATCTACGTCTCGACCTCCCCAAATGTCTTTTTTCCTCTGGCCTCCCAACTAACACACTATATGCATTTCTGGATTCGCCCATACGTGCTACATGCCCTGCCCATTTCAAACGTCTGGATTTAATGTTCCTAATTATGTCAGGTGAAGAATACAATGCGTGCAGTTCTGCGTTGTGTAACTTTCTCCATTCTCCTGTAACTTCATCCCGCTTAGCCCCAAATATTTTCCTAAGAACCTTATTCTCAAACACCCTTAACCTATGTTCCTCTCTCAAAGTGAGAGTCCAAGTTTCACTACCATACAGAACAACCGGTAATATAACTGTTTTATAAATTCTAACTTTCAGATTTTTTGACAGCAGACTGGATGACAAAAGCTTCTCAACCGAATAATAACACGCATTTCCCATATTTATTCTGTGTTTAATTTCCTCCCGAGTGTCATTTATATTTGTTACTGTTGCTCCAAGATATTTGAATTTTTCCACCTTTTCGAAAGATAAACCTCCAATTTTTATATTTCCATTTCATAGTGTTTCATACCATGAAGGATTAAATTTTCTTGCACCTTTAGCACTGACTTTATGAACAATAGAGCTTAATGCAGGAGTGGGTCGTCCATTTCCAAAATACTTCTCTTTTCAATGTCATTACGACGCGAAAACGGACAACGTAACAGTTTACTTATTATATCAGTCATAATATAATATTATTGTTATCACTTACATTAACTATAAATCACCAAATATACGTAACATTAATATACAGTACGTACTTGCAAAAATCACATTTTCTAAAATACACTGTTAAAAAAAACATCTTTTAAAACACACTGTTTACAAACTGTTATACTACTCGTAACAATCTACGTTCCAACTCGTGAAACTTTCAAACAGAAATTTCGCAAATCGTAGGTGTTCGATAATGCTCGTGGGTTCTCGTTAGGGCAGGCAGAATTCTAGCGCGCTGGCTTAAGCATAGAACGCATGCGCTAAGAAAGCATTTAGAATAGCGATATCTTTTAATGCTTACTCCAGGGCCAGCTTTGAAGTTACGTGGAAGGTCGGCTAACTTCGCTTCTGCCTACCTTCTGAAGCATCGTGATCTGTCCAGTGTATTCTTGTCGCATAAATCGAACTGCCAGTAGTAAGCAACGTCCAACTAACCCTCAAAAAATCCCATTCATAGTTAATTTAAGAATTTCTAAGCACCTAGACAAGAGTATATAATTATATAAGGTTTTCCAAATGTGTTGGGGTAGTTAACAAATATCCACTTTCAGGTTTTTCTAAATGTGTTGAGGTAGGCTTAGCCTACCCTGCCTGCCCTGAGGAGCCGCCTCTGCTGAAATGATCCAGAGACTACACAATTTTGTAGGTCTCTTATTTTTAAGTAATACCTTTCGGTCTTTCCTTATTAACTGTAATTTTTGCGCTCTCTCGAGCCAATATTGAAGAAACTGACTCATATAAATATCTATACCACACCGCCATATATACTATGTAGCCGCTACTCAGTAAATTATAGAAATAAATATTTAATTTAAGATATTCTCTAGATCTACCTACTTATATAACCCCAAAACGTTTCATTTTCACATCATCAATATAGCATTAATATGTATAATTAATGAAAAATAGTCACATCATGGCATTAACTATAATAATATTCAATTTCTAATGGTAATAATGCCATCAAACCACTTCAAATTTTGTAGATTTTAATATCCAATACACAGTTTTACACAGAAAATTACATACCGCAGAATCACACCTGTAAATTATTTTAGTAAGTCTTGAAGATTTAATAACCAATTGAATTTGAGCTCTAAATATGTCAGCAATCCTGCAGGTGCCTTCGTGTAATAGCCTATTTTTTTATTGTAGTGTGTGTTTTGTTTTATTCTAAAATGTGCTAAAATGCAATTAGTTCTCAAAACTGACGACCGATGGATTCTGAAAAATAGGAAAATGATGTAGAAAAATTGACATTTCACTGAAAACTACTATTTTTCTGAAAAACTTTGGGTTCCAAGCTTCAAAATGATGGGTCATTTATTAAAATCCGTTCAGCCGTTTTCCCGTAATTTCCATTACCAGTTCAAATTATATATAGATGTATAAAAATACCTACCGGAACTGAGTGGCCCATAATGGTTTCGCTTTGTTTGTTATTCCTCTTCTTTTCAAATCTTCCAATCCGAGGCCCCAGCAGAAAGGCGCCCCAAAACGAGCAAACTCCCCCCAGCAAATGGACAGGTCCACAACCGGAATAATCCTGATATCCAAGTTTCTGGAGCCAGCCTTCTTCTGTCCATACCCAGTGGGTTGCTGGGGGGTATATGAGACCTGAAATAATTAATGTATATCAGTAAATACAGTAATAGCCTCTTTATTGAATCTTGAATTTTATTATCTTTTGATTCCTCATAAAGCGGTAAAGTGTGGTACATAAAATACTTCTGGGAGAAACTGTTTAACACACAATCAACAGGAACATGCTTGTGAGAAATATCTTAAGGGATTTTAATCTTCTTTGATTATAAGTGAAAATAAATTTCGAAAGTAATTAAGTATCACGTAACACGAAATTAAATTTCATACGCGTAATATCGTAGCATAAAATACTGCAACAACGTTTTCCTATATACGGTAGAAGGGGTAAATATTTTCAGAACTTACAGTTGTTGACAGGCCATCTTTTATAGAATTTATAACCGGACGGAGTTTGGTTTGATTAAGACCCCCTCTCCTTAAAACATTGCGCCCCTTTATCTGCCCCTCTCCACTTACCCGTGAAGCTATCATATTACTTTATTGCTAAGAAATTTCCACGTTTCTAAGTGGAGAGGATTGTGTTATTGACTTTATACAGAAATATTTTTTTTAAATAAATTGTAGGGTAATAAAATTAATGTATTGCAGTTGAATACAACTTTTTAATAATTATGCATTGAACAATCAGAAAAAACTACAGAATTTAGTTTTAAGGGGTTAGGTACAGCTTACAGCAGTAAAATTGTTCGAAATAATCAAAATTTCTTTCCTTCATTACTGTATCTTGTATAATAATGAAAATTGTTATGTGTGAAACACTGTCTTTCTGGTATATGAAAAAAAAATATATTTTTACGATTTCAAAAATATATTTTTCTTACAAATTCAAAATGTGGCAATTCACTGTGCAGTGATGAAGCGTTTCCCTCATAACTCATAAACTTGTTAACTTTTTCATGTTCTCTCTCTTTTATTTTATTGCCGAAACTCATGTTTACAATACCATCCTCTTCAAACTATATTCCTTAATATCAATAATTTTTTTTTTATTTTCTGTTAGAAGAAAGTACTGTTACTTGTCTATTTTTTAAATGAATTTATTTCTTATCACACAATCTATCAAAGGTAGAGAAGTGATCTTGCATCATATTGTAGATATAACATGCATAAATACACAAAATTTCATCACAGAATGTTGGATAGTTTTTTTTAGATATGTGGGAAATGCTTCATAACTGTACAATGAACTGAATTTTGAAAAAAGAAAATGTAAATACTTTTTTTTTTAATCGTAAAAATATTTTTTCATATAGCAGAAGGACAGTGTTTAACACGTGCCAATTTTCATTATTGTACAAGATACAGTAATGGAAGAAAAAAATGTTTAATACGAGGCGCATCCAGAAAGTAAGTTTCCCCTTGAAAGTAAACGTAATTAGCCGTGTCAATTGCGCATGCGTAACAGATCTATGACGTATCAATCATATGCCAGCCGGACAGGTCCCGCCTGGTGCCAGTAGCGTTGCAGCAGTGGTCCGAAATGGAAGCTCTTATTCCTTCTCCCGCCGCCTGCGAGGTTCGGTCGGTGATAAAGTTCTTTAATGCACAAAGCATTGCGCCAATTGAAATTCATCGGCAGCTCTGTCAGGTCTATGGGCCGAACATCATGAGTAAGCAGATGGTGCGTCGCTGGTGTAGGCAGTTTTCCGAAGGTCGTCAAAGTGTCCATGATGAAGAGCGCAGTGGGCGACCGTCCCTCATCAATGATGATCGTGTTGAGCTGGTGCGGCAGTGCATCATGGAGAACCGTCGCTTCACGATTACGGAGCTGAGCAGCCATTTTCCGCAGATATCGCGATCCTTGTTGCATGAGATTGTCACTAAGCACTTGCTGTTCAAAAAAGTGTGTGCCAGGTGGGTGCCGAAAAACCTGACACCCGAACACAAAATGCAACGTTTAGGAGCAGCACTGACATTTCTGCAACGGTATCACGATGACGGCGACGAGTTCCTCGACAGGATCGTCACGGGCGATGAGACTTGGATTTCGCACTTCACCCCGGAAACCAAGCAGCAGTCAATGCATTGGCGGCATAGTGGATCTCCGGTCAGGACGAAATTCAAACAGACGCTGTCGGTACGGAAAGTGATGTGCACGGTGTTCTGGGACAGGAAGGGCATTCTGCTCATTGACTTCCTTCCAAGAGGTGAAACAGTGAACGCTGACCGTTACTGTGAAACACTGCGAAAATTGCGACGTGCCATTCAAAACAAGAGGCGTGGAATGCTTACTGCAGGTGTTGTGCTCCTCCATGACAATGCTCGTCCAGCAGCTGTTTTGACGGAATTTGGCTGGGAGTTGTTTGATCATCCACCCTACAGTCCTGATCTTGCTCCCAGCGATTTTCACGTTTTCTTGCACCTCAAGAAATTCCTGTCCTCCGGTGAGCGTTTTGGCAACGACGAAGAACTGAAGACGTCTGTCACACGCTGGTTCCATTCACAGGCGGCAGAGTTCTACGACAGAGGGATACAAAAGTTGATCCCACGATACGACAAGTGTCTCAATTCTGATGGTGGCTATGTTGAAAAATAGCTGAAACATTGCTGTACCTGTTGCCTATAAATGTTTTCCTGAAAGTGTGTGTTCTTTTTTTTTTAAATAGGGAAACTTAATTTCTGGATGCGCCTGGTATTTCCAAAATTTTACTTCTGTAAGCTGTACCTAACCACTTGAAGGATTTCGATGATACATTTTTATTCTGTAACTAATAAAGAGATAAGCAAAAAGGAACCACTTCAAAATCTGTGTAAATTGTGTGAGTGAACACAACCAGTTTTTATATTTTACACTTTAAGTCAACAAGGCCACACTGTTGAATGAAAAGAGCTGCATGCCTAAACTCGAAATGAAGTGTAACTATCAGATATAATATAGCGACAGATTATAAATTGTGACTGAGACTAAATTAATTGAAGAACTGAATACTACATACTGGGTGTTCATTTCAAAGTGTGTCATAACGTCACTGTTGATGAGTCAGCGATTTGAAGCGAGTTTCAGCTTTTGTGTCAGAGAAGTTGCCTATTAATCAAGGCGTTCAATCTGAACTTGAGAATGTGTAAGTTACGGTATAACTTGAACGTCGTAGCAACAGATGGCGGTCTGTACGGTCTGTGTGCTACCATAACCTCTTTCGAACTGTGTTTTGCGCGCGCAAGTCATATGCAGGGTATTTATCATCGTTTGCGTACGGCAACATTCCACAATACAAATCAGATGCTCCGTGTCCATGTTGACCGTCGAAGTTAATGTCAACAAATACGTAAGTAATCGTCTTAACCCTATCCACATATCCCGACAGTAAGAAAAAACTCACCTCAGTACATGTTTCGAAACAGTTCACATTCCTGCCACTACCGGCGTTACCGTACGTATCGGTAAGTACTCTTCAGAATGAACGCCGTACTTGCTAGGCAACTTCTCTGACCCATAAGTAATACACCCCTGCGGAAGTGTAGGAAGATTGAATTTTCTAGGCTCATCGACTAGCCACTTGACGGCATACAGCGAGCCATGACACACTTTGAACTGAACACCCAGTATTTGAAACGTTATAAGGATTTCATTGCTTTCTACTTCAGACGTCCCTGGTTTCCAACAATTTCTTCCTATTGTCCTAGAAGTCTGTAATCCACTCTTTTTAATACCTTTCATTTCACATTACCATAACATCGCTTCCCTTTTTTCTGTCCATTATGACCTTTTTATTTGATCTAAGATTCCTTTTGTGTTAGTCAATTGGGAACCGGGAAAGTCACTCATGAACCTTGTTTGTTTTTCTTTTTGGTCTCTTCACCGCTTCTACCAGACCTCCTGGTATTCTAGGTTGGAACATTTAAATCTTTGTAAACTTATTGTTGCTGTTATTCTAGCTCTCTTGTGTATGAAATAGTTATTTTATCATTTCTTGCTGAGTGATTGTAAAATTACATCCTGTTGAGTTGCTTTAAGAGAAATTAGTTTATGCCGTATTATTTTTTGTTGTATTACATGATATTCATTGTTATACAATTCAAACCCTATTTTCGGAACTTACTACTTCGTAAGTTTCTTTCATTTCTTACAATTATTGTCATTTTACGCAGATTGTGCTCTGCTTTTGGCACTTATCTTGAAGCAGACAACGCGAACTTCAACACAATTTGACAACAATATCACTGCCTTGTAGTTTGAACTGTCAATCTCATTCTACTTCTCAAAGGACTGTAGTAATTGCTTCTATTAACACTATCAAGTATGTTAACTTACCGGATATGACAGCGCTGTAAGTGATGTATGCGATGTAGTTACAACGCTCCGCTACGGCACCGGATACCAGCGTGGCAGCCGTTGCAGCGAAAACGCAGTGGAAAAACCAGTGAGCCCTTCGGCCCGCTGGTAGGCCTACACCGGCGAAGTAGGTTCCACCAAACACCGGGTTACCGTGTCCATGACCCAGGGCGTAGCCCACCAGCCAGTACGCCACTGCACTGATGACTGAAAGATTTAGATGATGCAGTGTTTTCGCTTATCACTGTCTCGCCAGACAAAGTCTGGATGATCAGAAACAGACTTTTGTGTATTCCACAGTAACATTTACAACTTGTTCGTAAAAAAAATTAATGTGGATTTATTTATTATAATTAATTATTCAATTATTCGGAAGTGAGGCACGAGGCCTAACTTTCATATAAAGATTATCAGTTTTCTTCAGGATCCCCCTAAATGTATTCCATTTCACTCTGTCAAAAGCCTTTTCACTACCATAAACTTCAATAGAGACGTATTGTTAACCTACGATGCAATCGTCCACACCTGTGGAGTAATGGTCAGCGCGTCTGGCCGCGAAACCAGGTGGCCCGGGTTCGATTCCCGGTCAGGGCAAGTTACCTGGTTGAGGTTTTTTCCCCTCAACCCAATATGAGTAAATGCTGGATAACTTTCGGTGCTGGACCCCGGATTCATTTCACCGGCATTATCATCTTCATCTCATTCAGACTCTAAATAACCGAAGATGTTGATAAAGCGTCGTAAAATAACCTACTAAAAAAATTTACAATGTTTTGGAACTTCTTATAGGTACCATCACCAGGGCAAATAGGTATGTTCAAAGAGGTCGTTCGTCAACTGGAGTAGCCAGACAAAAAATTAATACTTGTCTTTAATTATAATTTTTTCTGCAATACTCACATATATCCATGATGTTCTTCATGATGATGTTGGTTGTGTTCTTAGATCGCACCGCTCCAGCCTCCAGGCAGGCAAACCCGCATTGCATCACTGAAAACATAATTATAAACAATTTTTAATAAATAGAGTTGTTCTGTTGTACAATTTTGGTATAATATGGAGATCGGATGTATCGTCGTATATTTGTAATATTGATAGGAAAAGGAACTTGAATGCATGTATAGAAAACGAACTTTTTTTCGTAATTGATTAACTAGTGGACTTACTCGTGTTAATTATGTACGTCTGTGCGGCTTGCAATTGTTTCGTTGCTTCATCACACCATCCTCAGAGCCTACTAGATCTCGGCGCTGTATCAACTTCTCTGCCTGTTGTGTGGGTGCGTTTGATTGTTGAAAAGTGAAGCCAAATAGTGAGTGTGTTCTGAAATTGATCTGTGTGTTGAGAATTTGACTGGGGTGTGTTTTAGTGTGTCTGTATATTTCGTATTGTTCCAGTGTGTTGAGTTTTTGGTTCTTGGGTTGTATGTGTAGGATTTTCATGTCTGTATTTATGTTATTGTATGTGTGGTTAGCGTTGGTTATGTGATCGGCATATGTAGACGTATTGTGTCCTCTGGTTATTGCTTTAATGTGTTCTTTGTAGCGAGTTTGGAATGATCTGCCTGTCTGTCCTATGTAGAACTTGTCGCAACCATTGCATGTGAGTTTGTATACGCCTGTGTGGTTGTATTTATTTGTTTGTGTTGTTTGTGTGTTGAGATGTCTTTGTAGTGTGTTTTCTGTTGTGTATGCTATGTTGTATTTCTGTTTTCTGAATGAGGATGCGATCTTATATGTGCTTTTGTTTTCATATGTTAGTGTGATGTATTTCTTATGTTCTTGTGTTTGTGTTGTATTTTGAGTGTTTTTGTGTTTGTTAAGTTTTTGTTTTGTCTTCCTTGTGATGTTGTCTATTATGTTTGGGTTGTAACCATTTTCTTGTGCTATGTATTTGATTGTGTTCACTTCTTCATTGTAGTGTTGTTGGCTCATGGGTATGTTGAGTAATCTGTGTACCATTGTCCTGAATGCAGCATGTTTGTGTTGTGTGGGGTGGTTAGATATGTTCTGTATGTGTGTGGTGGTGGTGGTGGTGGTGGTTGTTTTCTGTATATTTTGAAGGTGTGTTTGTTGTCAATTTTTGAAAATGAACTTTTTTCATATAATTAAGAGCTTCAAAATCATACAATTCAAACCCAGTGCTTTTGCAGCACACTCGAATAGTGTTTTAAGCTGGATAATATGGTTAATATAATTAGAGACCTAATATTCTAAATGTGCTATGTGCCAACTTTTTAAAATTTCATTTTATTCAATCTAAGAGAGGTACAGCCATATGAGAATATCATACTAAATTGTCTTTGTCGTAGCACAATAGTGACTCATTCCTGCGTCAAAAAACGGTGTTGTAGGTATCTCAACATGCATTTCGCAGTGTTTTTTTAAGTAATATCTCAGAAAGTTGTTTTTGATACTTAGCACATTTAGAATGTTAGGTGCTTAATTGGTGTGAATAGCAATTTCAAAAGCTTGAGTAAAATAAATGAAAGAATTATTTAGTTAGAAGATGTTAGATGCGTGTAAAGTGTTTGTCTTATTATTTTTTCTGTTATAACAATTACGAAAAATTCAACAAAATTCAAGTAATATGGAGAACACCTAATCAACGTTTTGCTAAATTTGCACTCTGGTCCTCAGTGTTGAAAACAGTCTAGCCTTCGCTAGCGATACTTACAAACTGAGTCTTAGCTGGTAGTAATGCAGTCAATTATGTATGTATGTATTTATTTACACTGCAAGTGGGCAAGCACCCGGTGGCAGTGGTATATACAATATTAACAATACACAATAAAATGATAAGCAATACACAATAAAATCTACAATACACAATACAATTTACAACACATATACAATTTTATACATAATACAATAAGAATACACAATACAATTTAACACAATAATAATAAAACATAAAATAAAATACCTAATTTTACAACACAACCTACATAATTATGTATAGGTCCTACATAAGTTTCAATAGTCTTTCACTTTCATTATGTGCTCATTTGCGGATTCTAAGGTAGTTCACAGGATTTTTAAGGGCTAAATTCGGGATAGTTAAGTTTGAACCATTCCTATATTGAACGCCTTTCAACTTCAGTTTTATTCTAAAGTTCTGTGCACAAAATAAGGTAATTTGATAGCACTGGATTTTGGTGTTAAGACCTGAACATTAGTAATTCACTAATTGGTGACTATCCAATGCTATATTTGATTGTTTTTATCTTTCTTTATTTTTCGAAGAGAAGAACTGTTAATTGGAACAGTCTGGCATTCTTTACCGACACGTTTTTTTCTCGTGGACGTTTGACAACACATTCATGAATATCTGACGTACACTAGCATAGAGTTCTTTGACATACTGACACTTGTAACTGCCGCATAACAGCGTTCCAAGAGGAAGCTGAAAAAAATCAGTTCAAATTTTCTGCCGAGAGAAGGTACAGAAAGGTCTCATCACTACAAATTTGATACATTATTTCTGTATTAAATGTTTTAAAAGTCATACAAAACATAGTGCATGAAACATGTTTATGGTGTTATACAGTTATTATATGAGTCAATGTCGAGGAAACTAGTGAAGCAACCTTCCTAAACATTGACTCTTACAGTGAAGAATAACATCATAAACTAGTCTGAAAATAATACTATAATTCATTGCTGTGAATAAAGTCATTGTTTACGTTGCTAAAGACGGTGAAATAAAGACTAGTTTAGATAACAGTAATGGATAACAGTAATTTGTGTGTGGTGGTTTTCAGTGCTTTATAAACGTCAAAGTCCCTTCCCTGTTTTATAAAATTGTAAAATTATTGGTTTAAACATCTATTACAATGGTTTAAACGTAACATTATGCCATAAATTGTCTTCAAAAAAGGATTAAAATCCTAAATAACACTTTAAATATGCACAATATCTTAAAATATCTCGAAAACAAAACGTAATTTTAGTATTTTAAGATTCTAATATGTGGACACAAGAGTTGAAAAATTAACACATTAGAAATCTTGCTTGAAACGGAATTCCTTTCAACATACTTAAAGGGTTAGGTACAGCTTATAGCAGTAAAATTTTTGGAAATATTCAAGATTTCTTTCCTTCATTACTGTATCTTGTACAATAATAAAAATTAGTATGTGTAAAACACTGTCCTTCTGCTATATGAAAAAAATGTTTTTACGATTTAAAAAAAAAAGTATTTACATTTTTTTTTTTCAAAATTCAGTTCAGTGTGCAGTGATGAAGCGTTTCCCACATAACTAAAAAACTATCCAACATTCTGTGATGAACTTTCTTGTGTGTATTTATGCATGCCATATCAACAATATGATGCAAGTTCACTTCTCTGTCTTTAATAGATTCTTTAATAAATTCATTTTAAAAAATTGTCAACTATCAGAATTTTCTTCTAACACAAAATAAAAAAAATATTATTTATTACGTAATGTAGTTGAAAGAGCATGATATTGTAAATATAAGTTTCAGCAATAAAATAAAAGAGAGAGAACATGAAAAAGTTAACAAGTTTTTGAGTTATGAGGGAAAAGCTTCATCACTGCACATTGAACTGTCACCATTTTGAAATTTGAAAAATAAAAATATATATATTTTTTTTTTAATCGTAAAAATATTTTTATGCTCGACCATGCCGAAAATTATACACCTAGTAGTAGCCCTTTAATGCACCTCATTGAAGTACACTTATTCATTATAATTCAGTTGTTCAGCCAATGAGAAATCACCATTCTACCATTATAAAACCGCAAGTATCGATTATTCTCGGATATGCAATCGAAAGACAATTAGCGAAAAGTCACGGAGGCTGGAAATCCAATACTGTCGCAGAAGGTTACGTTCTGTTACTGTAATAATTAGCGTTAATTGTAAATAATATTCAAATAAATTCAATTTGTCATCTCGTTTTTCAATTCTAAATCAATTTCCAGGTTATATCAAGCCTAATGTTCATGTTATTCTTTAGATTATATCAAAGTCAATGACATTCGTGTTTCGGAAAAAATCAATACTTTCGCGTCTGCGCACATCTCACGATTCAGGTCAGTTCCACTTCTCACTTACATAACCATAACATGAATACTTATGAATAATTTCAAGTTAGAAATATGGTCGAGCATAAAAAGTCGTATGAAACTTGCCTATAATGGTAGTAATTAAGACGCTCGTATGAAAATTATGAAACTCGCTTACGCTCATTTCATAAACAAACATACTGGCGTCTTAATTACTACCATTATAGGCTCGTTGCATAATGTACTATTTTCTTATAGCAGAAGGACAGTGTTTTACACATACCAACCTTTCATTATTGTACAAGATAGAGTAATGGAGGAAGAAAATGTTGAATATTTCCAAAAATTTTACTGTTGTAAGCTGTACCTAACCCCTTAAGTTCATCATAGTTAGACGTTAACTACTTTGTAGAGGGCCCATATTTCTGGAAATAGTGGCTCCCTGCTGTTAAATATGAGCCATTTCATTCATCCAAAGTATAAACTTTATTGAATACTTACAGCATACGATGATACCGTTCGAGAGCAAGAAGACATCGTTCAGTCCTTCTTTGAGGCCAAAAACTTCAACGGTGAGGTTGGCCAGAGTGAAGTTCTCAAAGTCTGGCGTTCCATCACCGCCCTTCCTGTTCATCTTTAGGCAGCCTGTCTTCAGCGGTAGACAAAAGACCTAAACTGCAACAATACAATAAATACATTGAGTAAACGACTTTCATATTACCGGGATATCTAATGCGGCTTTTCTTCACGTGGGTTCATATTCTCTGTAGTCACGTGCAGCATGACAATTATTCCAATTTGTCACAATATTCCCGTTTACCCGTCTTCAGCTTCACATCTTTCTTACCCTGATGCAGGAGTGCTGTGCGAAATGGCCATCCTTACCTTTCGAAATAAGAACGTAAATTCTGTCAGTTTGAAAATACATCCTATCTGTTGTGTATTGAAGGACAAAACATTTTTGACGTAGAAAGATATACTTAGAGTAAGAATATTTAATATGTTCTTTGTATTAAATATCTAGTCAGTGGATAATCAGCTGAAGAAAATTAAATAATTGATTAAATGGCGATCTTACTCGTGTTAATTATGTAAGCATGTGCGGCTTACAGCTGTTTCGGTGCTTCTTCACACCATCCTCAGAGCCTACTAGACCTCGGCGTCATCTCGAACTTCGCTGCCTGTTGTGTGGGTGCGTTTGATTGTTGAAAAGTGTTCAAATGTGGTGTCAAATAGTGTGTGTGTTCTGAAATTGATCTGTGTGTTGAGAATTTGATCAGGGTGTGTTTTAGTGTGTCTGTATATTTCATATTGTTCTAGTGTGTTGAGTTTTTGGTTGAAATATACAGACATACTAAAACATACCCTGATCAAATTCTGGACACACAGATCAATTTCAGAACACACACACTATTTGACACCACATTTCAACACTTTTCAACAATCGAACGCACCCACACAATAGGCAGCGAAGTTCGAGATGACGCCGAGATCTAGTAGGCTCTGAGGATGGTGTGAAGAAGCACCGAAACAGCTGTAAGCAGCACATGCTTACACAATTAACACGAGTAAGATCACCACTTAATCAATTATTTATATCCAAGTGTTAAAAGTAATGTACGAAAGATTCAACATACTTACTTACTTACTTACTTACTTACTTACTTACGTACTTACAAATGGCCTTTAAGGAACCCGGAGGTTCATTGCCGCCCTCACATAAGCCCGCCATCGGTCCCTATCCTGTGCAAGATTAATCTAGTCTCTATCATCATATCCCACCTCCCTCAAATCCATTTTTATATTATCCTCCCATCTACGGCTCGGCCTCCCTAAAGGTCTTTTTCCCTCCGGTCTCCCAACTAACACTCTATATGCATTTCTGGATTCGCCCATACGTGCTACATGCCCTGCCCATCTCAAACGTCTGGATTTTAAGTTCCTAATTATGTCAGGTGAAGAATACAATGCGTGCAGTTCTGTGTTGTGTAACTTTCTCCATTCTCCTGCAACTTCATCCCGCTTAGCCCCAAATATTTTCCTAAGCACCTTATTCTCAAACACCCTTAACCTATGTTCCTCCCTCAGAGTGAGAGTCCAAGTTTCACAACCATACAGAACAACCGGTAATATAACTGTTTTATAAATTCTAACTTTCAGATTTTTTGACAGCAGACTGGATGATAAGAGCTTCTCAACCGAATAATAACACGCATTTCCCACATTTATTCTGCGTTTAATTTCCTCCCGAGTGTCATTTATATTTGTTACTGTTGTTCCAAAATATTTGAATTTTTCCACCTGTTCGAAGGATAAATCTCCAATTTTTATATTTCCATTTCGTACAATGTTCTGGTCACGAGACATAATCATATACTTTGTCTTTTCGGGTTTTACTTCCAAACCGATCGCTTTACTTGCTTCAAGTAAAATTTCCGTGTTTTCCCTAACCGTTTGTGTATGTTCGAAAGATTCAACATGGATAGATGAAGAAAACTGTTGACCTCGATCAACTGAGCGTGATCACACTCAGGTGGTATTCACGTGCTGCATGAATTTTTCAGTGATAGGATCATCTCTGGAAAAAGCGACTTCCCTTGGGCTCTTCATTCACCGGATCTGAGTCCTTCAGATTTCTTCTTGCGGGGCTATGTGAAAGACAGTATGTATGCAGAAAACCCTAATTCAATTTTCCAACTGAAGAGAACAATTGAGCAGTATCTCTCTTCAACTCCTGTACAGATGTGTGAAAGAATATACAACATTTCGGCATACGCTTAAATCGATGCCTTGCTCTAAGAGGTGGCCATGTTGAGAATGTTGTTGTGAATAGATAACTCTCCCACCTTTCTTTTGTAACTCTATATCCATATGATACATCAGTTCTTTAATAGTTTGGAAGTAATGCACGTTTCAGATCAGATACATTTTATTGCCGCATGCAGTGTGACTACATACAGTCATTGATTATTCAATGAGGACGGCGAGACTTCATATATGAATATAAATATATATCAATGTTATAGAGTGATTCAAAAACTGTTGTCGAAAATGCCCATAAAGTCAATTGAACATGCGCTCCTGCATACATGACTTACGTATAATGTCTAAAATGCAAGTAGTACGCCATTGATGATAAAAAGGAGAAGAGTTAGGCCGGCACCATGAATCGGTCTCGGCATAGCTCAGATGGAAAGAGCGCTCAGGTCCACACCTGTGGAGTAACTGTTAGCGCGTCTGGCCTCGAAACCAGGTGGCCCGGGTTCGAATCCCGGTAGGGGCAAGTTACCTGGTTGAGGTTTTTCCGGGGATATTCCCTCAACCCAATTGGAACAAATAATAATAATAATAATAATAATAATAATAATAATAATAATAATAATAATAATAATAATAATACTTTATTGCCAGAATAAAGATACATTTTGCTTTTGTTATATAACAACACTCTAGCACCCCCAGAAAGAGTAAGTTACATACTCGTGCTCAGGGGCCATTCCACATAATGTTAAGACATTTTATTAAATAACAGAGTAAAAAAACACTTACTTACTTACTGGCTTTTAAGGAACCCGGAGGTTCATTGCCGCCCTCACATAAGCCCGCCATCTGTCCCTATCCTGAGCAAGATTAATCCATTCTATATCATCATATCCCACCTCCCTTAAATCCATTTTAATATTATCTTCCCATCTACGTCTCGGCCTCCCTAAAGGTCTTTTTCCCTCCGGCCTCCCAACTAACACTCTATATGCATTTCTGGATTCGCCCATACGTGCTACATGCCCTGCCCATCTCAAACGTCTGGATTTAATGTTCCTAATTATGTCAGGTGAAGAATACAATGCGTGCAGTTCTGTGTTGTGTAACTTTCTCCATTCTCCTGTAACTTCATCCCTCTTAGCCCCAAATAAAAAAAAAACAGATATCATAATTGAACTTTAAATTTTCTTTGTTAACAACAATTCGTTAATTGATTTTTTTAAATGAGGAGCATTAGCAAATTGTATGTTTGGGAATTTAGCTATTATCATGTTACTAATCAGCGATGAATGCAATGGAGAGGGACAGAAACTGACCAACCTCTACCCCATTATCACCTGGCTTAGTTGCCTCATAAGCGATGGTGTCACTTATGGGGGTCAAGCCTGTCTTCGGACAGTTAACTGAACTAAACAATAACTACAGAAGTAGAAATACAAGTTTTGAGGCCTCTCCTTTTTTCGTTCTAAAACTAACTACCACAAGACATCTTTATATTCTTCATCTTATACAGTTTCAGTTGCTAGAGATTGGAACTCGCTACCGAGTGATGTAAGGGGTTGTTGGACAATAACTTCATTTAGGTCAAAATTACATAAATTCTTACTTAAAAAATTAATTGCTAATTAATATTTATTAGATATAATGAAACTAATATCTGTCCATTCATATTATTATCATTAATTTCTCTAAATAGATTTACAAAATCTCTAATGGAAATTACATTAATATTCTAATTATAGAAATATATTTTAGATTTATATATATACTTTTTTTCTCCCTGTAACATAGTTTTAGTAAGCTTATACTAAATTAATTTTCATCATTTAATAGCTATCTCAAATCTCAAATTAATTATAATTGATTGAATTAAATTAGCTCATAAATTAAGTTACTACTTTATCTTATAGGTTTATCTAAACTTAAATAAATATGTAGTCTACTAGTCGTTAAAACTTAACTGAAGAATATTGCTGGAGAACCTTTTAAGTGTAGTGTAAATATTCGTAATTTAAATATGTATTGTGTTGATTAAGGCTGGTTGAGTGGAAGAGAAGGTCTTATGGCCTTAACTCTGCCAGCGAAAATAAAACATTATTATTATTATTATTATTATTATTATTATTATTATTATTATTATTATTATTAATGTTCTCTTCGACAACTCACTTTCTCAGAAAAACAATATTATCGTATATCACTAGTTTACTTTATTGTGGATTATTTATGGTTAGAAACATGTACACAACATCAATGTAATAATAATAATAATAATAATAATAATAATAATAATAATAATGGCTTTATTTAACCTGGCAGAGTTAAGGCCGTAAGGCCTTCTCTTACACTCAACCAGGATTAAAAGTTGCTTACACAGTTGAACATAAAACTGGATCAGAATAAATTAAGTAATTACATACTGATACAATTTAGGGTACATAATGAGATCAAAAGAGGTAGTTACATAAAATTTACCTCATAAAATAAAAATAAACATAGTGGAATACATATTAATTTGTTAGAATCAAATACGAATCACATAAAAACAGAAGCCGATAATTCAATAAAAAAAAAGAAAAATGTACACAGTAAAAATAAAAATAAACACATTAGTATACGCAAAATTCGGTATAAGAGAGAAAGGGAATGTAACTTTCTCCTCTCATTTAACCTGAGCCACAATAATTTATCGAAAGAAGGCGAAATAATCGAACTCACACGAAAATTTCACTGAAACAGAGGCTGTAGTATAAATTGTACCTATTGAACTTGCTGCAGTGTGTCCAGGATCCC
>NC_091127.1:4780000-4792500 GCF_040183065.1 Periplaneta americana | reverse complement strand
ATAATTAATACACAATACATTCCACAAAGAACGAGAAACCCAATGAAGACCTATAATGAGATAGAAACAGCAGTAGACATGAAACCAGAATAAACCAGCAGGCCTAATCCTTGGAGATTATGATGGCAGTGCTCCTCTAATCTTTCTTAACTCTTTCATTCTAATCTCTTCTGCACTTTATGGTGTCACTTGTATTACAATGAAAGTAAATATAAGCTTATCTGTTATCTATAACACTACTCTACAAAATGAAACTTGGCGAGAACTGTTTTCTGGATGATAGGGGACTGTAATATACAGGGTGATTCACGAGAATTTACTGTCCCTTACGGAGCTTATTTCCGAAGACATTCTGAGCAAAAAATGTCATATAAACATTTGTCCTAATCTCAATGTTTTCAGTTACACTAATTTGAATTTGTTAGTAAAATAGCTTTTTTCTTTAGTTTTAAGAGTACAAATATTACAAATAGAGAATGAACTATTCAGAAGTATCATTTCTTTAATTGGCTAGTGTTCTGAAGCTAAAAAAATGTGTTGTTAATTGCTTTGCACAAATTTTGTTTTTTCAATTTTTAACTAAAAATTACATAATTCTTACGCACTTATCACAAAAATTGCTACAAATCATACAACTTCAGGAATTTGATTCTTTACAGTTTAATTATGCATCCTAATGTACAGTCTTAAAGAATTTACAAGAGTGGCGTGATTTGTAACAATTGTTGTGATAAATGCTTAAGAAAATGTAATTTTGTAGTTAAAAATCGAAAAAAAAAAAAATCTGTACAAAGCAACTATGGAATTCACTGCACATTTCTAGCTTCAGAATATTAGCTAATTAAAGAAATGATACTCTTGAATAGTTAATTCTTTATTTGTAATATCCTTTTACCCTTAAAACTCAAGAATAATGATATTTTACAAACAACTACAAATTAGTGTAATTCTGAAAATATTGAGATTAGGACAAATGTTTATATGACTTTTTTGCTCAGAATCTCTTCGGAAATAACCTCCGTAAGGGACGGTAAGTCCTCGTGAATCACCCTGTATTTCAAGTATGCTGATCACAAATCTGTTTTTTTTTCATCAAGTCAGAATTTTTCACAATTTGAAAATAAATATCGGCCCAAAGCCCAATTTGTATAGGAAATCGAGTTACAGAAGCTCAGGACAATAATAGAGTGTAGGTGTAAGACGTCGCAAAAAGTCATAAGAAGTTGAAAAAATAATATATTGGAGTAAGAAATTTATCTCATTTTTGTTTCCCCTTTCCTTGAAGCTTCCGAAGAGTGGATTTTTTTATGGGCGGGTTATTGTTCTTGGCGTACAACTCCAGCATTATTCTGCCAACATTTTGTACTCTATTGCCCCTGGTACCAGATATTCATGTCGCTGATGTATTCGTGAAATCGTTTACCATGTTCCTCATTTACATCACATAACTGTAGAGTAAAAGTAATGCAAAAAGAGGAAATAAATCTTGCACTAATTACACACTATGCTCTTGTAATACTCAAGTTTCTTTCTACTCAGGAAATGTTCACACACATCTCTGAATGCCGTTCAAATTTCCTTTAATTGTTTTTCATGCATATTCAAATTCCGATTCCTTCAAAACGTCCGTGCCTGAGATCCGATGAGAATTTCCTCTTTCAACTTAGCCTGACATAGTGGGAAATATTTTTATTTTATTTTATTGGGTTATTTTACGACGCTGTATCAACATCTAGGTTATTTAGCGTCTGAATGAAATGAAGGTGATAATGCCGGTGAAATGAGTCCGGGGTCCAGCACCGAAAGTTACCCAGCATTTGCTCGTGTTGGGTTGAGGAAAACCCCCGGAAAAAACCTCAACCGGATAACTTGCCCCGACCGGGATTCGAACCCGGGCCACCTGGTTTCGCGGCCAGACGCGCTGACCATTACTCCACAGGTGTGGACTGTGGGAAATATTTTGGTGAGGTAATGGAAATATTATCCATTAATGTCGAGAGCTTTAACAAGAGTATTTTTTGCTATGTCAACAAGGCTGTTATTCTGCACATTTTTAGTGCTCCAAATGCTGTTGGTTCTTAGAGGACATTCTGCTTATGTCCAATATTTTATCACGTGCTCTGCTGTCCCATTTGCAAATATAACAAGGATATTTCTTGTATCCCTGTTCATATCCGACAGGACGCCACACAATTTAATCACTGTTGCTCTCTATATTTTATTTTCTGTCTGTGTATTGACATATTTTGATAATTCTCCTTCAGAAGCACATGGATAATAATCTCAACTGGGACTTCCAAATCACAGAAACCTGCAGAAAAGTATATTCTATTATCCATATGCTAAAAAGGATAAATGTTCATCTCCCCTCTTGCTTAAAAAAGTCCCTTGTGCAGACGCCTGTATTTCCCTATTTTGACTATGCCGACATTTTACTGACTGACCTCTCCAGCGACAACAAAACGAAACTTCAAGGTGCTCATAATTTGTGTGTACGTTTTGTAAGCAATGTTCGTAAATATGATCATATTACCCCATCCCTGGAAGCAATAGGTTGGCTTAAACTAGATAAGAAAAGAAATTTACATTCACTTCTCCTTCTCTTCGGAATCTTGAACTCTTCTATTCCATCGTACCTGTCGTCTCGCTTCACTTACCTTTCTTCCCACCACAATCTGAACACACGCTCTCGCCATGAAACAATACTAACAACATCATCCCATCGCATCTCCTCATACTCATCCTCTTTCACAATAGCCCTGCCAAGACTCTGGAACTCGCTACCTGCTAGCATCAGGGACTGTCGAAATAAAATTGAATTCAAACGCAAACTTACTAGGCACTTGGTCAGTAATTGAGACTCGTTCAGACATGGTTTCTTGTAAATAGTTCTCTTAATCTATCACAAAATATTTCAATATCCGGTAATTTCATTACTATAGATTTTTGTTATTGTAGGTTTAATTTGTAATTCAGTAAATACAAAATTATTCTTTGTTCTTAACTTCTATGATAAAATGTCTAGCTTTCATTAATCAGGTAATCTTGTCGTACTTTAATTTTTACTGTAATTGTAATTGTAAATTTAATGTTAATTGTACTTTTATTGTTCATATTATAGTTGTAGTCCCCTGGTAGAGGGGCAGAGAAGGTCTGACGGCCTTATCTCTACCAGGTTAAATAAATAAATACTACTAATACTAATAATATTCAACTGGTTTCCGTTCTGCGGCAGGTTTTTTAGTTGATTATTTAACGACACTGTATCAACTACTAGGTTATTTAGCGTCGATGAGATTGGTGATAGCGAGATGGTATTTGGCGATATGAGGCTAAGAATTCGTCATAGATTACCTGACATTTTCCCTACGGTTGGAAAAAAAACCAACCAGGTAATCAGCCCAAGCGGGAATCGAACCCACGCCTGAGCGCAACTCTGGATCAGCAGGCAAATGCTCTATCGCCTGAGCTACGCAGGTGGTTAGCATTACTATGAAAATGCCATTTTTTAAATATAACATTTCGAAGGCATTATACCAGAAGGACGTATCATAAAATTTTTCGTCTACACCTGTGAAGTAACGGCTAGCGAGTCTGGCCGCGAAACCAGGTGGCCCGGGTTCGATTCCCGGTCGGGGCAAGTTATCAGGTTGAGGTTTTTTCCGGGGTTATTCCTCAACCCAATAAGAGCAAATGCTGGGTGACTTTCGGTGCTGGACCCCGGACTCATTTCACCGGCTTTATCACCATCTCATTCAGACGCTAAATAACCTGAGATGTTGATAAAGCGTCGTAAAATAACCTACTAAAATAAAATAAATAAAAAAAATCAAATTTTTCGTTGTTGAAATATTTTAATGGGAACTATTTATATGTGAAAAATAATCGTTCGAGAATTGCAACGGACATGAGAAAGAATGAACGAAAGTATCTTATTATGTAGACAAGGATGGGGAATATAATTCCATATTTATTTTCTGTAATATGAACTTCCAGTTTTGTTGATACGCCCTTCTGGCATGATATGTGTATTATTTTAGCTATTGCAATATGTTTCGCGCGAATTGTGATGAGGACGTGTTTCATTTTTACACGCAGATAGCTTTTTCACGTGATGTTGCCATGGTAACTTTGCGTTCTGAATGAATTATTTATTGTTTACCTAACATACTACTTACGTTCTCTTACTTACATAGTTTCCTTTGAAGTTTTGAATGCCTTTCTTACTAAGCTGTTGCTAATAGTTACTCAAACAAGTCCCTCGACTGAACAGTTGAAATGCCGGTTGCGAAAGTAGTTCGAACTAGACTGGAAGTCAGCAATTTTACTTGGTCATCGATTTTGATATTGGTATAACATTTTAGATTCTGGTTTTTTATGATAATATTAATTACGAAAAGCAAACTGTCCTTGAAATATAATTTCATAATTCCAGTATTTTCTTTTGATGGATGTGTAATATGTTTATAAACACTTATTTGAGTGTTTAAATAAGCAAATGCTATGAACAGTGTCAACGCGTCGAGAGATCGCCGTTAATGAGTTAAGTAATTACCTTCCATTCATAGCTTATTGTAGAGTAAATTGCTGCTTCCAGAACATTATTCCGAAGGTCCATCCGGTACGCAACTCCGGGTACATTAAAACTTGCTGGGTTTTCGTCTCGTCGATTACGTGAACCGGTATTTTCTGTTTTTCTTCCTATCTTGTCCTTTGTAGGTCTTTCCAGCGTCAAGAGACCTGAGGTTTGCACTATTACATGGTTTGGTTTTTTTTCCGAGGTTTTTTTTCCAACTATAAGACGAGTGTCGCGAAATTCCAAGACGAATTCTCGGACTGATCTTGCCAGAATATAAATTCGTCACCACCAACTACATCCACGCTGTCTGACATCACATTTGGTCGTTCGTTTACAAAATCCGTGTAGCTGTAATATTCTGGAAAATGATTTTTGTAGGATGCACAGTATTTTCTCTGATGCAGTCTGTGCTAATTCAAAAATCGCGACATCGAATTTTGTGGTAGGGTCTACTTTATTACTTTTCCTTTTTCTTTGTAAATATAGATTACCAGTGGCTTGTGCAGCAAATGCTGCTACAAACTAAGTTCGTTAGACGTTCAAATAAAAAATTTTTCAGATTTATTTTCAATGAAGAATACTTGTCTTTTTGATAGTTATTTGCTTCCATAATAATGAAACATACTCCTTCTGAATGGATTTTTTTAGGCCAAATACTTTTTCTTGAACCTATCCAACTTCAGATTTTGAGTTTCAATGCGAAAACGCAAGTATCAATGTCAGGACGATAGCAGTAGCTATTTCAGGTCATTGTGGATTGTAGGCAAAAGTTAAAAAAATGTCAGGTTTGCTAAGCTTTCGAACAATAGCATTTTCGTATAGCTGCTGCATGTAGAACTTGAAATTTAGAGCGTAAAATCATTTTATCCTACTAAGAGATCTTGCTGAAATGATCTGGAGACTACAAAATTTTCTAGGCCTCTTATTTTATCAGTAAGTAACACCTTTTTATCTTTCCTTACGAACTGTAATTTTTACGCTCTCTCGAGCCAATACTGAAGGCAATGACACGTATCAATATCTACACTACACCGCCATTACTTACTTACTGGCTTTTAAGGAACCCGGAGGTTCATTGCCGCCCTCACATAAGCCCGCCATTGGTCCCTATCCTGAGCTACACCGCCATTAAGTATATGAAAAAGACCCAACCCCACTGGTTTAATAAGTATAAAAATATTTGATTTTTAATAACAATATTATTATCTTACTTAAGTTTTGTAGTTATATATAGCAGCCACTCAGTAAATTATAGAAATGAAGATCTAAATTAAGATATTCTCTACATTTACTTACATAACCTCAAAACGTTTCACTTTCATGTCATCAATATAGCATCAATATTATGTACAATTAATGAAGAATAGACGCATCATGATATTAACTATAATAATATTTAATTTCTAATGGTAATAATGTCATCAAACCACCTCAAGTTTCGTATATTTGAATATCCAATACACAGCTGTACTCAGAAAATTATACACTGCAGAATCAGTTTTTAATAACAAATTGAATTGAGCTCTAAATATGTTGGCAATCCTGCAGGTCATGGCCTTCGTGTAATAGCCTATTGTTTATTGTAGTGTGTGTTTTGTTCTGAAATTCAATCAAGTCGGCCGTGATTCAGTAAAATTAGTTCTCAAAACTGACAACAGATGGATTTTGGAAAATAGAAAATTATGTAGGAAAATTGACATTTCACTGTAAACTACTACTTTTCCGAAAAACTTTGGATGCCAGGCATGAAAATGAGGGGTCACTCATTAAAATCCGTTCAGCCCTTTTCCCGTAATTTCCATTACCAGTTCAAATTATATATATAGATAAGAAGTGTTACAGTTACGTCTAGGGCTAGGATTTTGATGAAATTACATCTTTTTTCTAGTAAGCCAGAAACATAGCTGCTTTAGTATTTATATGTTATGTGATAAACTGAGTGTTTTAAGACATATTTGTTAGGGCATTTTTTTTTTTGCATTTTTTGCCTGTTTCAACTCATAAGAACATCTTTTGTTTTATTTGGACATTTTTGAGGCATTTTCATTTAATTTTGGCCACAAATCCTCATTATTAATGTAAAATAATGTTTATTTCCTTTGATATTTGTCTACATATTTTGTCCATTAATACCCATTATTTTTTACTTATTTAACGACGCTGTATCAACTACGAGGTTATTTAGTGTCGATGGAATTGGTGATAGCGATATGATATTTGGCGAGATGAGGCCGAGGATTCGCCATAGATTACCTGGAATTTGTCTTATAGCTGGGAAAAACCTCGGAAAAACCCAACCAGATAATCAGCCCAAGCGGGAATCGAGCCCGCGACCGAGCGCAACTCCGGATTGGCAGGCAACCGCCTTAACCGACCGAGCTACGCCGGTGGCTAATACCCATTATTTTGTATAATATTCTAATCGTTTTTCTACACAAATATTGCCCTTTTAACGCAGTACACTCCAACCACTCCTTCAATATAGACTCCTCTAAACCTGCTAATTCCGGATAAGAGTGGCCTTGTGGTGAGCTACATGGAAATTACATCAGGTAAAATAATTAATTAAAGTGTACCACTTATAAAAAATTATATAAAATTAAATAAACTTAAATGTTGGTACTACTCGTAGAATTTAATTTAATTACTAGTCTAAATATTAAGTAGTACAAAACCTCTTTTCTTACTAAGCCAATTATGTAAGAACAATTTTTAGTGCATTTTTAAGGGCATTTTTTTAAGATTTTCAGGTCATAAATGCATTGTTTTTAGGACATTTTTTCATGATTTATAAGTCATTAAAATCCTAGCCCTAGTTATGTCCGTTGTGTAAAAACTTATCATAAATTAATAATTGCAGTGTTTGATTCCTGTCGCTGATGGCGAGATAAGATTCACTTATTTGTTATAGCTGCATGTTAAAACCTGCAATTGTCTTTACAGACTGCATTAAAAGCCGTAATAAAACTCGAGTGCATTTTCAGTGAATTATCCCGAACAATGGAAATATACGTATTACAGAAGTACACAAGAGAAATGAGATAAGATGCCACCCAATCGTTTTGGGATATTGTACAGTTCAAGGCATTGATATCACACTAATAGGCAACAAACTTCCATTTCTAGGTGGGATTCGAAGTCATGATAACTTTTCATAGTAGTTATAGTCAGATTTATCAACAGTAATCTCACTAGAGGTTTTGATTTTATCGATAAATCTTCGAGTGGAACACGAGCAGATTTATCTAGAGAAAATCAAAACTCGATTGAGATTTAATTGACTATTACACGATTAGAAGAAAGTCTATAAAGATTAGAAGTAACAAAGTACTCCAATACAATAAAATATTAATTCACTTATGAAAATACAACTGTCTTCAAATATATTATTGTACCATCTCAAACATTACGCTAGATGGCAGTAGTGTGTTATGATTAGCTGTTTTCTTGTTATCAGTTGTGCCAACTATGGAATCTTTATTGAACTCTGTGGACGGTTACTAGTCAAGAAGGCTTTGATGATTCAGTTTCATTTTTATTAAAACATTTGCATTCCACTTTAATTATCCGGATCCCAGTAATCAACGTCACTTGACAGATGATTTTCAATAAATCTTAGTATTTAACAATCTCTGATACGTGACTATCCATAATATCATATAGCAGAAGCTATAACATAACCTAAATAATATAAACGAGTGTTAGAAAAGTTTTAATTAGGGATGATGAAATAAACTAGAAACGTTTTAATTAACGACGATGAAATAAAAAATAAACATGAATAATTTTAAAAGAAACAATTATTGAAAGTACAATTTTAAAATTTGAATGTTTTAGTGGTTGGTGGTTCAGTTGATGTTATATTGGACGTGAGCGTAAAAGAAGTGAACTCGTTGATGTACATGGTGTATCCCTCAACTTATTCAGGATTTCCGAATGGTGCTCTTCATTTATTTGCAAATAGGGTTTTAGGGAAGATGCATAGCTATGACCAGTGATCTTTATTAATTCTTGTTCTTGAATGCCAATGCGAGTCATATTTAAACTGCTGTGCATCGACTGGTGTGGTTTGTAATTTTCTGTTTTTTGACGTCCAAACCAGCGCAGTTTGAAATGTTGGCAAACAAAGAAACAAATGCTAGGGTAATGATAAAAATAAACAAATGCTAGGGAAGCGATAAAATTAAACAAATGCTAGGGACGCGATAAAATTGTGCGATAAGCAGCCATGATTGGTTGAAAGACGTCCTTTCGTACCGTTTTATTGGTCAAAAGTAGTGTGACGTAGTAAAAGTGTAATAGTCATCATAAAACATCATTCCGATGCAAAAGTAAACCGTGTCAATTTGTGTTCTCCGATTATTAAACGATTTTTTGACAGAACTAAATCAATAACAATGTCCGAAAATGTTGTAAAGTATCTTCAGATACACTTAAAGGAAACAGTAAAGAGCTTGAGTGGTTCAGATGTTATGAAATATGTATACAACCAAGAACATTAATTCTAACACAAGTTTAGTTCAATATGAAACCCTTTTTATCAATAACTGGTATCTGTACTGGGCTTTTATCGTTCTGAGCAGTCTAAATATTGGTTTTATTCACAGCGTGACTTATATTTTTAATCGCTCTCTCCATGACAACCAACACACTAGCAAAAATAAAATCCATACATACTCATTTATCAGGTGGCCTAGGACTTATTAAGGCTGAATGGGAGCTAATATTCAGCATTTTAACATCTGTAAACGACTTTCACAAGTCAGTGATGATCACCTTCTTATCGGGAATCTTAAAGAGGAGAAGAAAACTGCTCTCAAGGGCCTGAAAATTCCTGAAACCAGCAAAACACCTCGAACAACTGGAAGACATCTGCGATAATACATATGTCAATACAACGCTGTCTTAAAATTCTGAAATTTTCTACGATTAATACATATGTCAGTACAACACTGTCTTAATATTCTGGAATTTTCTACGATTAATACATATGTCAATACAACACTGTCTTAAAATTCTGGAATTTTCTACGATTAATACATATGTCAGTACAACACTGTCTTAATATTCTGGAATTTTCTACGATTAATACAAATGTCAATACAACACTGTCTTAAAATTCTGGAATTTTCTACGATTAATACATATGTCAGTACAACACTGTCTTAATATTCTGGAATTTTCTACGATTAATACATATGTCAATACAACACTGTCTTAAAATTCTGGAATTTTCTACGATTAATACATATGTCAGTACAACACTGTCTTAATATTCTGGAATTTTCTACGATTAATACATATGTCAATACAACACTGTCTTAAAATTCTGGAATTTTCTACGATTAATACATATATCAATACAACACTGTCTTAATATTCTGGAATTTTCTACGATTAATACATATGTCAATACAACACTGTCTTAAAATTCTGGAATTTTCTACGATTAATACATATGTCAGTACAACACTGTCTTAATATTCTGGAATTTTCTACGATTAATACATATGTCAATACAACACTGTCTTAATATTCTGGAATTTTCTACGATTAATACATATATCAATACAACACTGTCTTAATATTCTGGAATTTTCTACGATTAATACATATGTCAATACAACACTGTCTTAATATTCTGGAATTTTCTACGATTAATACATATATCAATACAACACTGTCTTAATATTCTGGAATTTTCTACGATTAATACATATGACAACACAACACTGTCTTAATATTCTGGAATTTTCTACGATTAATACAATGACAATACAACACTGTCTTAAAATTCTGGAATTTTCTGCGATTAATACATATGACAACACAACACTGTCTTAATATTCTGGAAGTTTCTACGATTAATACATATGACAACACAACACTGTCTTAATATTCTGGAATTTTCTACGATTAATACATATGTCAATACAACACTGTCATAAAATTCTGGAATTTTCTGCGATTAATACATATGACAACACAACACTGTCTTAATATTCTGGAAGTTTCTACGATTAATACATATGACAACACAACACTGTCTTAATATTCTGGAATTTTCTACGATTAATACATATGTCAATACAACACTGTCTTAAAATTCTGGAATTTTCTGCGATTAATACATATGACAACACAACACTGTCTTAATATTCTGGAAGTTTCTACGATTAATACATATGACAACACAACACTGTCTTAATATTCTGGAAGTTTCTACGATTAATACATATGACAACACAACACTGTCTTAATATTCTGGAATTTTCTACGATTAATACATATGTCAATACAACACTGTCTTAATAATCTGGAATTTTCTACGATTAATACATATATCAATACAACACTGTCTTAATATTCTGGAATTTTCTACGATTAATACATATGACAACACAACACTGTCTTAATATTCTGGAATTTTCTACGATTAATACAATGACAATACAACACTGTCTTAAAATTCTGGAATTTTCTGCGATTAATACATATGACAACACAACACTGTCTTAATATTCTGGAAGTTTCTACGATTAATACATATGACAACACAACACTGTCTTAATATTCTGGAATTTTCTACGATTAATACATATGTCAATACAACACTGTCATAAAATTCTGGAATTTTCTGCGATTAATACATATGACAACACAACACTGTCTTAATATTCTGGAAGTTTCTACGATTAATACATATGACAACACAACACTGTCTTAATATTCTGGAATTTTCTACGATTAATACATATGTCAATACAACACTGTCTTAAAATTCTGGAATTTTCTGCGATTAATACATATGACAACACAACACTGTCTTAATATTCTGGAAGTTTCTACGATTAATACATATGACAACACAACACTGTCTTAATATTCTGGAAGTTTCTACGATTAATACATATGACAACACAACACTGTCTTAATATTCTGGAATTTTCTACGATTAATACATATGTCAATACAACACTGTCTTAAAATTCTGGAATTTTCTGCGATTAGTACATATGACAACACAACACTGTCTTAATATTCTGGAAGTTTCTACGATTAATACATATGACAACACAACACTGTCTTAATATTCTGGAATTTTCTACGATTAATACATATGTCAATACAACACTGTCTTAATATTCTGGAATTTTCTACGATTAATACATATGTCAATACAACACTGTCTTAAAATTCTGGAATTTTCTACGATTAATACATATGACAACACAACACTGTCTTAATATTCTGGAAGTTTCTACGATTAATACATATGACAACACAACACTGTCTTAATATTCTGGAATTTTCTACGATTAATACATATGACAACACAACACTGTCTTAATATTCTGGAATTTTCTACGATTAATACAATGACAATACAACACTGTCTTAAAATTCTGGAATTTTCTGCGATTAATACATATGACAACACAACACTGTCTTAATATTCTGGAAGTTTCTACGATTAATACATATGACAACACAACACTGTCTTAATATTCTGGAATTTTCTACGATTAATACATATGTCAATACAACACTGTCTTAATATTCTGGAATTTTCTACGATTAATACATATGTCAATACAACACTGTCTTAAAATTCTGGAATTTTCTACGATTAATACATATGACAACACAACACTGTCTTAATATTCTGGAAGTTTCTACGATTAATACATATGACAACACAACACTGTCTTAATATTCTGGAATTTTCTACGATTAATACATATGTCAATACAACACTGTCTTAATATTCTGGAATTTTCTACGATTAATACATATGTCAATACAACACTGTCTTAATATTCTGGAATTTTCTACGATTAATACATATGTCAATACAACACTGTCTTAAAATTCTGGAATTTTCTGCGATTAATACATATGACAACACAACACTGTCTTA